>NW_027254364.1:45000-152500 GCF_044704955.1 Pristiophorus japonicus
GGCAGGTACAGGGGGTTAGATAGAGAGTAAAGCTCCCTCTACACTGTCCATCAAACACTCCCCGGGCAGGTACAGGGGGTTAGATACAGAGATAATCTCCCTCTACACTGTCCCATCAAACACTCCCAGGGCAGGTACAGGGGGTGAGATACAGAGTAAAGCTCCCTCTACACTGTCCCATCAAACACTCCCAGGGCAGGTACAGCACGGGATAGATACAGATTAAAGCTCCCTCTACACTGTCCCATCAAACACACCCAGGGCAGGTACAGGGGGTTAGATACAGAGTAAAGCTCCCTCTACACTGTCCCATCAAACACTCCCAGGGCAGGTACAGCACGGGATAGATACAGAGTAAAGCTCCCTCTACACTGTCCCATCAAACACTCCCAGGGCAGGTACAGGAGGTTAGATAGAGAGTAAAGCTCCCTCTACACTGTCCCATCAAACACTCCCAGGGCAGGTACATAGAAACATAGAAACATAGAAAATAGGTGCAGGAGCAGGCCATTCAGCCCTTCTAGCCTGCACCGCCATTCAACGAGTTCATGGCTGAACCTGCAACTTCAGTACCCCATTCCTGCTTTCTCACCATAACCCTTGATCCCCCGAGTAGTAAGGACTTCATCTAACTCCCTTTTGAATATATTTAGTGAATTGGCCTCAACTACTTCCTGTGGTAGAGAATTCCACAGGTTCACCACTCTCTGGGTGAAGAAGTTTCTCCTTATCTCGGTCCTAAATGGCTTACCCCTTATCCTTAGACTGTGACCCCTGGTTCTGGATTTCCCCAACATTGGGAACATTCTTCCTGCATCCAACCTGTCCAAACCCGTCAGAATCTTAAACGTTTCTATGAGGTCCCCTCTCACTCTTCTGAACTCCAGTGAATACAAGCCCAGTTGATTCAGTCTTTCTTGATAGGTCAGTCCCACCATCCCGGGAATCAGTCTGGTGAATCTTCGCTGCACTCCCTCAATAGCAAGTATGTCCTTCCTCAAGTTAGGAGACCAAAACTGTACACAATACTCCAGGTGTGGCCTCACCAAGGCCCTGTACAATTGTAGCAACACCTCCCTGCCCCTGTACTCAAATCCCCTCGCTATGAAGGCCAACATGCCATTTGCTTTCTTAACTGCCTGCTGTACCTGCATGCCAACCTTCAATGACTGATGTACCATGACACCCAGGTCTCGTTGCACCTTCCCTTTTCCTAATCTGTCACCATTCAGATAATAGTCTGTCTCTCTGTTTTTACCACCAAAGTGGATAACCTCACATTTATCCACATTATACTTCATCTGCCACGCATTTGCCCACTCACCTAACCTATCCAAGTCACTCTGTAGCCTCATAGCATCCTCCTCGCAGCTCACACTGCCACCCAACTTAGTGTCATCCGCAAATTTGAAGATACTACATTTAATCCCTTCGTCTAAATCATTAATGTATAATGTAAACAGCTGGGGCCCCAGCACAGAACCCTGCGGCACTGCACTAGTCACTGCCTGCCATTCCGAAAAGTACCCATTTACTCCTACTCTTTGCTTCCTGTCTGACAACCAGTTCTCAATCCACGTCAGCACACTACCCCCAATCCCATGTGCTTTAACTTTGCACATTAATCTCCTGTGTGGGACCTTGTCGAAAGCCTTCTGAAAGTCCAAATATACCACATCAACTGGTACTCCTTTGTCCACTTTATTGGAAACATCCTCAAAAAATTCCAGAAGATTTGTCAAACATGATCTCCCTTTTACAAATCCATGCTGACTTGGACCTATCATGTCACCATTTTCCAAATGCGCTGCTATGACATCCTTAATAATTGATTCCATCATTTTACCCACTACTGAGGTCAGGCTGACCGGTCTATAATTCCCTGCTTTCTCTCTCCCTCCTTTTTTAAAAAGTGGGGTTACATTGGCTACCCTCCACTCGATAGGAACTGATCCAGAGTCAATGGAATGTTGGAAAATGACTGTCAATGCATCCGCTATTTCCAAGGCCACCTCCTTAAGTACTCTGGGATGCAGTCCATCAGGCCCTGGGGATTTATGGGCCTTCAATCCCATCAATTTCCCCAACACAATTTCCCGACTAATAAAGATTTCCCTCAGTTCCTCCTCCTTAATAGACCCTCTGACCACTTTTATATCTGGAAGGTTGTTTGTGTCCTCCTTCGTGAATACTGAACCAAAGTACTTGTTCAATTGGTCTGCCATTTCTTTGTTCCCCGTTATGACTTCCCCTGATTCTGACTGCAGGGGACCTACGTTTGTCTTTACTAACCTCTTTCTCTTTACATACCTATAGAAACTTTTGCAATCCGCCTTAATGTTCCCTGCAAGCTTCTTCTCGTACTCCATTTTCCCTGCCCTAATCAAACCCTTTGTCCTCCTCTGCTGAGTTCTAAATTTCTCCCAGTCCCCAGGTTCGCTGCTATTTCTGGCCAATTTGTATGCCACTTCCTTGGCTTTAATACTATCCCTGATTTCCCTAGATAGCCACGGTTGAGCCACCTTCCCTTTTTTATTTTTACGCCAGACAGGGGGTTAGATACAGAGTAAAGCTCCCTCTACACTGTCCCATCAAACACTCCCAGGGCAGGGACAGGGGGTTAGATACAGAGTAAAGCTCCCTCTTTACTGTCCCATCAAACACTCCCAGGGCAGGAACAGGGGGTTAGATACAGAGTAAAGCTCCCTCTTTACTGTCCCATCAAACACTCCCAGGGCAGGTACAGCACGGGGTTAGATACAGATTAAAGCTCCCTCTTTACTGTCCCATCAAACACTCCCAGGGCAGGTACAGGGGGTTAGATACAGAGTAAAGCTCCCTCTACACTGTCCCGTCAAAGACTCCCAGGGCAGGAACAGGGGGTTAGATACAGAGTAAAGCTCCTTCTGCACTGTCCCATCAAACACTCCCAGGGCAGGTACAGCATGGGGTTAGATACAGAGTAAAGCTCCCTCTACACTGTCCCATCAAACACTCCCAGGGCAGGTACAGCACGGGATAGATACAGAGTAAAGCTCCCTCTACACTGTCCCATCAAACACTCCCAGGGCAGGTACAGGGGGTTAGATACAGAGTAAAGCTCCCTCAACACTGTCCCATCAAACACTCCCAGGGCAGGGACAGGGGGTTAGATACAGAGTAAAGCTCCCTCAACACAGTCCCATCAAACACTCCCAGGGCAGGTACAGCATAGAGTTAGATACAGAGTAAAGCTCCCTCTACACTGTCCCATCAAACACTCCCAGTGCAGGTACAGGGGGTTAGATACAGAGTAAAGCTCCCTCAACACTGTCCCATCAAACACTCCCAGGGCAGCTACAGGGGGTTACATACAGAGTAAAGCTCCCTCGACACTGTCCCATCCAATACTCCCAGGGCATGTAAAGGTGGTTAGATGCAGAATAAAGCTCTCTCTACACTGTCCCATCAAACACTCCCAGCGCAGGTACAGCACGGAGTTAGATACAGAGATAATCTCCCTCTACACTGTCCCATCAAACACTCCCAGGGCAGGTACAGGGGGTTAGATACAGAGTAAAGCTCCCTCTACACTGTCCCATCAAACACTCCCTGGGCAGGTACAAGGGGTTACATACAGAGTAAAGCTCCCTCGACACTGTCCCATCCAATACTCCCAGGGCATGTAAAGGTGGTTAGATGCAGAATAAAGCTCTCTCTACACTGTCCCATCAAACACTCCCAGCGCAGGTACAGCACGGAGTTAGATACAGAGTAAAGCTCTCTCTACACTGTCCCATCAAACACTCCCAGGGCAGGTACAGCACGGGGTTAGATACAGAGTAAAGCTCCCTCTGCACTGTCCCATCAAACACTCCCAGGGCAGGTACAGCACGGGGTTAGATACAGAGTAAAGCTCTCTCTACACTGTCCCATCAAACACTCCCAGGGTAGGTACGGGGGGGTTAGATACAGAGTAAAGCTCCCTCGACACTGTCCCATCAAACACTCCCAGGGTAGGTACGGGGGGGTTAGATACAGAATATACTGTGCTGCACTGTCGGAGGGGCTGTTCTGAGGGAGTGCTGCATTGTCGGAGGGGCAGTACTGAGGGAGTGCTGCACCGTCGGAGGGGCACTGCTGAGGGAATGCTGCACTTTCGGAGGGGCAGTACTGAGTGAGTGCTGCACCGTCGGAGGGGCACTGCTGAGGGAGTGCTGCATTTTCGGAGGGGCAGTACTGAGTGAGTGCTGCACCGTCGGAGGGGCACTGCTGAGGGAATGCTGCACTTTTGGAGGGGCAGTACTGAGGGAGTGCTGCACTGTCGGAGGGGCAGTACTGAGGGAGTGCTGCACTGTTTGAGGGGCAGTACTGAGGGAGTGCTGCATTTTCGGAGGGGCAGTACTGAGGGAGCGTGGCACTGTCGGAGGGGCAGTACTGAGGAAGTGCTTCATTTTCGGAGGGGCAGTACTGCGGGAGTGCTGCACTGTCGGAGGGGCAGTACTGAGGGAGTGCTGCACTGTCGGAGGGGCAGTACTGAGGGAGTGCTGAGGTTCCTGATCCCTGCCCTGGGACCATTCACATGTAAATGTCCCCAGACAGCACACACCTCAGGAACTGTGTGACTCATCCTGGCCCTGACCATTGAGATGTTAATCAGCACAAGGCTCACTCACTCACTCACTCACCTTTACAGCTCAGGGACCGCCATTTTACACTAACATTGTAACAATCACTTTTTTGCTTTCTCTAGATCTCGCAACATGGCTCCACTCCCAGAGAATCCACGCTCCGGAAAACCAGGTGAAATAATCTCCCTCCGGGAATTCCCCTTAGTGAGCTGAGGTCTGGTATCTCAGTGTATCTGTGGGGGGAAGCTGTGTGTCTGTGTGTGTCTCTCCCCCCCCACTCTCTGTCTCTCTCCTCTCTGTCCCTCTCTCTCTCCCTCTGTCTCTGCTTCTCTCTCTTTCTCTCCCTCCCTCTCTCTGTCCATCTCTCTCTCTCCCTCTGTCTCTGCTACTCTTTCTCTCTCCCTTCCACTCTCTGTCCATCTCTCTCTCCCTCTGTCACTGCTTCTCTCTCTCTCTCTCCCTCTCTCTCTCTGTCCATCTCTCTCTCCCTCTGACTCTGCTTTTCTCTCTCTCTTTCTTCCTCCCTCTCTCTGTCCATCTTTCTCTCCCTCTGTCTCTGCTTCTCTCTTTCTCGCTCTTCCTCCCTCTCTCTGTCCATCTCTCTCTCTCTCTGTCTCTGCTTCTCTCTCTCTCTATCTGTCTGTCTGATGCTTGGACATTGATTACAGAGATCGACTGCTCTCTAATTTAATCTCCCTCTGCACTGTCCCAGCAAACACTCCCAGGGCAGGTACAGGGGGTTAGTTACAGAGTAAAGCTCCCTCTACACTGTCCCATCAAACACTCCCAGGGCAGGTACAGCACGGGGTTAGATACAGAGTAAAGCTCCCTCTACACTGTCCCATCAAACACTCCCAGGGCAGGTACAGGGGGTTAGATACAGAATAAAGCTACCTCTGCACTGTCCCAGCAAACACTCCCAGGGCAGGTACAGGGGGTTAGATACAGAGTAAAGCTCTCTCTACACTGTCCCAGCAAACACTTCCAGGGCAGGTACAGGGGGTTAGATACAGAGTAAAGCTCCCTCTACACTGTCCCATCAAACACTTTCAGGGCAGGTACAGCATGGGGTTAGATACAGAGTAAAGCTCCCTCTACACTGTCCCATCAAACACTCCCAGGGCAGGTACAGGGGGTTAGATACAGAGTAAAGCTCCCTCTACACTGTCCCATCAAACACTCCAAGGGCAGGTACATGGGGTTAGATACAGAGTAAAGCTCCCTCCACACTGTCCCATCAAACACTCCCAGGGCAGGTACAGGGGGTAAGGTACAGAGTAAAGCTCCCTCTACACTGTCCCAGACAACACTCCCAGGGCAGGTACAGGGGGTTAGATACAGAGTAAAGCTCCCTCTACACTGTCCCATCAAACACTCCCAGGGCAGGTACAGGGGGTTAGATACAGAGTAAAGCTCCTTAAGCACTGTCCCAGCTAACACTCCCAGGGCAGGTACAGGGGGTTAGATACAGAGTAAAGCTCCTTCTGCACTGTCCCAGCAAACACTACCAGGGCAGGTACAGGGGGTTAGATACAGAGTAAAGCTCCCTCCACACTGTCCCATCAAACACTCCCAGGGCAGGTACAGGGGGTTTGATACAGCGTAAAGCTCCCTCTGCACTGTCCCAGCAAACACTCCCAGGGCAGGGACAGGGGGTTAGATACAGAGTAAAGCTCCCTCTACACTGTCCCATCAAACACTCCCAGGGCAGGTACAGGGGGTTAGATACAGAGTAAAGCTCCTTCTGCACTGTCCCATCAAACACTCCCAGGGCAGGTACATCACGGGGTTAGATACAGAGTAAAGCTCCCTCTGCACTGTCCCATCAAACACTCCCAGGGCAGGTACAGGGGGTTAGATACAGAGTAAATCTCCCTCTACACTGTCCCATCAAACACTCCCAGGGCAGGTACAGCATGGGGTTAGATACAGATTAAAGCTCCCTCTACACTGTCCATCAAACACTCCCAGGGCAGGTACAGGGGGTTAGATACAGAGTAAAGCTCCCTCTACACAGTCCCATCAAACACTCCCAGGGCAGGTACAGCACAGAGTTAGATACAGAGTAAAGCTCCCTCTACACTGTCCCATCAAACACTCCCAGTGCAGGTACAGGGGGTTAGATACAGAGTAAAGCTCCCACAACACTGTCCCATCAAACACTCCCAGGTCAGGGACAGGGGGTTAGATACAGAGATAATCTCCCTCTACACTGTCCCATGAAACACTCCCATGGCAGGTACAGGGGGTTAGATACAGAGTAAAGCTCCCTCTACACTGTCCCATCAAACACTCCAAGGGCAGGTACAGGGGGTTAGATACAGAGTAAAGCTCCCTCTGCACTGTCCCATCAAACACTCCCAGGGCAGGTACAGGGGGTTAGATACAGAGTAAAGCTCCCTCTACACTGTCCCATCAAACACTCCCAGGGCAGGTACAGCACGGGGTTAGATACAGAGTAAAGCTCCCTCTACACTGTCCCATCAAACACTCCCTGGGCAGGTACAGGGGGTTACATACAGAGTAAAGCTCCCTCGACACTGTCCCATCAAACACTCCCAGGGCAGGTACAGCACGGGGTTAGATACAGAGTAAAGCGGCCTCTACACTGTCCATCAAACACTCCCAGGGCAGGTACAGGGGGTTAGATACAGAGATAATCTCCCTCTACACTGTCCCATCAAACATTCCCAGGGCAGGAAAGGGGGTTACATACAGAGTAAAGCTCCCTCTACAGTGTCCCATCAAACATTCCCAGGGCAGGTACAGCACGGGGTTAGATACAGAGTAAAGCTCCCTCTACACTGTCCATCAAACACTCCCAGGGCAGGTACAGGGGGTTAGATACAGAGTAAAGCTCCCTCTACAGTGTCCCAGCAAACACTCCCAGGGCAGGTACAGGGGGTTAGATACAGAGTAAAGCTCCCTCTACACTGTCCCAACTAACACTCCCAGGGCAGGTACAGGGGATTAGATTCAGAGTAAAGCTCCCTCTACACTGTCCCATCAAACACTCCCAGCGCAGGTACAGCACGGAGTTAGATACAGAGTAAAGCTCCCTCTACACTGTCCCATCAAACACTCCCAGCGCAGGTACAGCACGGAGTTAGATACAGAGTAAAGCTCTCTCTACACTGTCCCATCAAACACTCCCAGGGCAGGTACAGCACGGGGTTAGATACAGAGTAAAGCTCCCTCTACACTGTCCCATCAAACACTCCCAGGGTAGGTACGGGGGGGTTAGATACAGCATATACTGTGCTGCACTGTCGGAGGGGCTGTTCTGAGGGAGTGCTGCATTGTCGGAGGGGCAGTACTGAGGGAGTGCTGCACCGTCGGAGGGGCACTGCTGAGGGAATGCTGCACTTTCGGAGGGGCAGTACTGAGGGAGTGCTGCACTGTCGGAGGGGCAGTACTGAGGGAGTGCTGCACTGTCGGAGGGGCAGTACTGAGTGAGTGCTGCACTGTCGGAGGGGCAGTACTGAGGGAGTGCTGCACTGTCGGAGGGGCAGTACTGAGGGAGTGCTGCACCGTCGGAGGGGCAGTACTGAGGGAGTGCTGCACTGTCGGAGGGGCAGTACTGAGTGAGTGCTGCATTTTCGGAGGGGCAGTACTGCGGGATTGCTGCACTGTCGGAGGGGCAGTACTGAGGGAGTGCTGCACTGTCGGAGGGGCAGTACTGAGGGAGTGCTGAGGTTCCTGATCCCTGCCCTGGGACCATTCACATGTAAATGTCCCCAGACAGCACACACCTCAGGAACTGTGTGACTCATCCTGGCCCTGACCATTGAGATGTTAATCAGCACAAGGCTCACTCACTCACCTTTACAGCTCAGGGACCGCCATTTTAAAAGTAACAATCACTTTTTTGCTTTCTCCAGGTCTCGCAACATGGCTCCACTCCCAGAGAATCCACGCTCCGGAAAACCAGGTGAAATAATCTCCCTCCGGGAATTCCCCTTAGTGAGCTGAGGTCTGGTATCTCAGTGTATCTGTGGGGGGAAGCTGTGTGTCTGTGTGTGTCTCTCCCCCCCCCTCTCTGTCTCTCTCCTCTCTGTCCCTCTCTCTCTCCCTCTGTCTCTGCTTCTCTCTCTTTCTCTCCCTCCCTCTCTCTGTCCATCTCTCTCTCCCTCTGTCTCTGCTTCTCTCTCTTTCTCTCTCTCTCCCTCTCTTTCTCCCTCTGTCTCTGCTTCTCTCTCTTTCTCTCCCTCCCTCTCTCTGTCCATCTCGCTCTCTCCCTATGTCTCTGCTACTCTTTCTCTCTCCCTTCCACTCTCTGTCCATCTCTCTCTCCCTCTGTCTCTGCTTCTCTCTCTTTCTCTCCCTCCCTCTCTCTGTCCATCTCTCTCTCTCCCTCTGTCTCTGCTAATCTTTCTCTCTCCCTTCCACTCTCTGTCCATCTCTCTCTCCCTCTGTCTCTGCTTCTCTCTCTTTCTCTCTCTCTCCCTATCTTTCTCCCTCTGTCTCTGCTTCTCTC
Source organism: Pristiophorus japonicus (assembly GCF_044704955.1). Classification (NCBI taxonomy): domain Eukaryota; kingdom Metazoa; phylum Chordata; class Chondrichthyes; family Pristiophoridae; genus Pristiophorus; species Pristiophorus japonicus. The sequence continues at coordinate 54,088 of NW_027254364.1, forward strand.
TCTCTCTCTCCCTCTCTCTCTCTGTCCATCTCTCTCTCCCTCTGACTCTGCTTTTCTCTCTCTCTTTCTTCCTCCCTCTCTCTGTCCATCTCTCTCTCCCTCTGACTCTGCTTCTCTCTTTCTCGCTCTTCCTCCCTCTCTCTGTCCATCTCTCTCTCTCTGTGTCTCTGCTTCTCTCTCTCTCTATCTGTCTGTCTGATGCTTGGACATTGATTACAGAGATCGACTGCTCTCTAATTTAATCTCCCTCTGCACTGTCCCATCAAACACTCCCAGGGCAGGTACAGTGGGTTAGATACAGAGTAAAGCTCCCTCTACACTGTCCATCAAACACTCCCAGGGCAGGTACAGGGGGTGAGATACAGAGTAAAGCTCCCTCTACACTGTCCCAGCAAACACTCCCAGGGCAGGAACAGGGGGTTAGATACAGAGTAAAGCTCCCTCTGCACTGTCCCAGCAAACACTCCCAGGGCAGGTACAGGGGGTTAGATACAGAGTAAAGCTCCTTCTGCACTGTTCCATCAAACACTCCCAGGGCAGGTACAGGGGGTTAGATACAGAGTAAAGCTCTCTCTACATTGTCCCAGCAAACACTCCCAGGGCAGGTACAGGGGGTTAGATACAGAGTAAAGCTCCCTCTACACTGTCCCATCAAACACTCCCAGGGCAGGTACAGGGGGTTAGGTACTGAGTAAAGCTCCCTCTACACTGTCCCAGCAAACACTACCAGGGCAGGTACAGGGGGTTAGATACAGAGTAAAGCTCCCTCTGCACCTTCCCAGACAACACTCCCAGGGCAGCTACAGGGGGTTCGATACAGAGTAAAGCTCCCTCTGCACTGTCCCAGCAAACACTCCCAGGGCAGGTACAGGGGGTTAGATACAGAGTAAAGCTCCCTCTACACTGTCCCATCAAACACTCCCAGGGCAGGTACAGGGGGTTAGATACAGAGTAAAGCTCCCTCTACACTGTCCCATCAAACACTCCCAGGGCAGGTACAGGGGGTTAGATACAGAGTAAAGCTCCTTCTGCACTGTCCCATCAAACACTCCCAGGGCAGGTACAGCACGGGGTTAGATACATAGTAAAGCTCCATCTACACTGTCCCATCAAACACTCCCAGGGCAGGTACAGGGGGTTAGATACAGAGTAAAGCTCCCTCTGCACTGTCCCATCAAACACTCCCAGGGCAGGTACAGGGGGTTAGATACAGAGTAAATCTCCCTCTACACTGTCCCATCAAACACTCCCAGGGCAGGTACAGCGGGTTAGATACAGAGTAAAGCTCTCTCTACACTGTCCCCGCAAACACTTCCAGGGCATGTACAGGGGGTAAGATACAGAGTAAAGCTCTCTCTACATTGTCCCATCAAACACTCCCAGGGCAGGTACAGGGGGTTAGATACAGAGTAAAGCTCCTTCTGCACTGTCCCAGCAAACACTCCCAGGGCAGGTACAGGGGGTTAGATACAGAGTAAAGCTCCCTCCACACTGTCCCATCAAACACTCCCAGGGCAGGTACAGGGGGTAAGGTGCAGAGTAAAGCTCCCTCTACACTGTCCATCAAACACTCCCAGGGCAGGTACAGGGGGTGAGATACAGAGTAAAGCTCCCTCTACACTGTCCCAGCAAACACTCCCAGGGCAGGTACAGGGGTTTAGATACAGAGTAAAGCTCCCTCTGCACTGTACCTGTAAACACTCCCAGGGCAGGTACAGGGGGTTAGATACAGAGTAAAGCTCCCTCGACACTGTCCCAGCAAACACTCCCAGGGCAGGTACAGGGGGTTAGGTACAGAGTAAAGCTCCCTCTACAGTGTCCCAGCAAACACTCCCAGGGCAGGTACAGGGGGTTAGATACAGAGTAAAGCTCCCTCTACAGTGTCCCAGCAAACACTCCCAGGGCAGGTACAGGGGGTTCGATACAGAGTAAAGCTCCCTCTACACTGTCCCATCAAACACTCCCAGGGCAGGTACAGGGGGTTAGGTACAGAGTAAAGCTCCCTCTACACTGTCCCAGCAAACACTACCAGGGCAGGTACAGGGGGTTAGATACAGAGTAAAGCTCCCTCTAAACTGTCCCATCAAACACTCCCAGGGCAGGTACAGGGGGTTAGACACAGAGTAAACCTCCCTCTACACTGTCCCATCAAACTCTCCCAGGGCAGGTACAGGGCGTTGGATACAGAGATAATCTCCCTCTACACTGACCCATCAAACACTCCCAGGGCAGGTACAGGGGGTTAGATACAGAGTAAAGCTCCTCTACACTGTCCCATCAAACACTCCCAGGGCAGGTACAGGGGGTTAGATACAGAGTAAAGCTACTTCTGCACTGTCCCATCAAACACTCCCAGGGCAGGTACAGGGGGTTAGATACAGAGTAAAGCTCCCTCTACACTGTCCCATCAAACACTCCCAGGGCAGGTACAGCACGGGGTTAGATACAGAGTAAAGCTCCCTCTGCACTGTCCCAGCTAACACTCCCAGGGCAGGTACAGGGGTTTAGATACAGAGTAAAGCTCCCTCTGCACTGTCCCAGCAAACACTCCCAGGGCAGGTACAGGGGGTTAGATACAGAGTAAAGCTCCCTCTGCACTGTCCCAGCTAACACTCCCAGGGCAGGTACAGGGGGTTAGATACAGAGTAAAGCTCCCTCTGCACTGTCCCAGCTAACACTCCCAGGGCAGGTACAGGGGGTTAGATACAGAGTAAAGCTCCCTCTGCACTGTCCCAGCTAACACTCCCAGGGCAGGTACAGGGGGTTAGATACAGAGTAAAGCTCCCTCTACACTGTCCCATCAAACACTCCCAGGGCAGGTACAGGGGGTTAGATACAGAGTAAAGCTCCCTCTACACTGTCCCAGCAAACACTCCCAGGGCAGGTACAGGGGGTTAGATCCAGAGTAAAGCTCCCTCTACACCTTCCCAGACAACACTCCCAGGGCAGGTACAGGGGGTTAGATACAGAGTAAAGCTCCCTCTACACTGTCCCATCAAACACTCCCAGGGCAGGTACAGGGGGTTAGATACAGAGTAAAGCTCCTTCTGCACTGTCCCATCAAACACTCCCAGGGCAGGTACAGCGGGTTAGATACAGAGTAAAGCTCTCTCTACACTGTCCCAGCAAACACTTCCAGGGCAGGTACAGGGGGTTAGATACAGAGTAAAGCTCCCTCTACACTGTCCCATCAAACACTCCCAGGGCAGGTACAGGGGGTTAGATACAGAGAAAAGCTCCTTCTGCACTGTCCCATCAAACACTCCCAGGGCAGGTACAGCACGGGGTTAGATACAGAGTAAAGCTCCCTCTGCACTGTCCCATCAAACACTCCCAGGGCAGGTACAGGGGGTTAGATACAGAGTAAATCTCCCTCTACACTGTCCCATCAAACACTCCCAGGGCAGGTACAGCATGGGGTTAGATACAGATTAAAGCTCCCTCTACACTGTCCATCAAACACTCCCAGGGCAGGTACAGGGGGTTAGATACAGAGTAAAGCTCCCTCTACACAGTCCCATCAAACACTCCCAGGGCAGGTACAGCACAGAGTTAGATACAGAGTAAAGCTCCCTCTACACTGTCCCATCAAACACTCCCAGTGCAGGTACAGGGGGTTAGATACAGAGTAAAGCTCCGTCAACACTGTCCCATCAAACACTCCCAGGTCAGGTACAGGGGGTTAGATACAGAGATAATCTCCCTCTACACTGTCCCATCAAACACTCCCATGGCAGGTACAGGGGGTTAGATACAGAGTAAAGCTCCCTCTACACTGTCCCATCAAACACTCCAAGGGCAGGTACAGGGGGTTAGATACAGAGTAAAGCTCCCTCTACACTGTCCCATCAAACACTCCCAGGGCAGGTACAGGGGGTTAGATACAGAGTAAAGCTCCCTCTACACTGTCCCATCAAACACTCCCAGGGCAGGTACAGCACCGGGTTAGATACAGAGTAAAGCTCCCTCTACACTGTCCCATCAAACACTCCCAGGGCAGGTACAGGGGGTTAGATACAGAGTAAAGCTCCCTCTACACTGTCCCATCAAACACTCCCAGGGTAGGTACGGGGGGGTTAGATACAGCATATACTGTGCTGCACTGTCGGAGGGGCTGTTCTGAGGGAGTGCTGCATTGTCGGAGGGGCAGTACTGAGGGAGTGCTGCACCGTCGGAGGGGCACTGCTGAGGGAATGCTGCACTTTCGGAGGGGCAGTACTGAGTGAGTGCTGCATTTTCGGAGGGGCAGTACTGCGGGATTGCTGCACTGTCGGAGGGGCAGTACTGAGGGAGTGCTGCACTGTCGGAGGGGCAGTACTGAGGGAGTGCTGAGGTTCCTGATCCCTGCCCTGGGACCATTCACATGTAAATGTCCCCAGACAGCACACACCTCAGGAACTGTGTGACTCATCCTGGCCCTGACCATTGAGATGTTAATCAGCACAAGGCTCACTCACTCACCTTTACAGCTCAGGGACCGCCATTTTAAAAGTAACAATCACTTTTTTGCTTTCTCCAGGTCTCGCAACATGGCTCCACTCCCAGAGAATCCACGCTCCGGAAAACCAGGTGAAATAATCTCCCTCCGGGAATTCCCCTTAGTGAGCTGAGGTCTGGTATTTCAGTGTATCTGTGGGGGGAAGCTGTGTGTCTGTGTGTGTCTCTCCCCCCCCCCTCTCTGTCTCTCTCCTCTCTGTCCCTCTCTCTCTCCCTCTGTCTCTGCTTCTCTCTCTTTCTCTCCCTCCCTCTCTCTGTCCATCTCTCTCTCCCTCTGTCTCTGCTTCTCTCTCTTTCTCTCTCTCTCCCTCTCTTTCTCCCTCTGTCTCTGCTTCTCTCTCTTTCTCTCCCTCCCTCTCTCTGTCCATCTCGCTCTCTCCCTATGTCTCTGCTACTCTTTCTCTCTCCCTTCCACTCTCTGTCCATCTCTCTCTCCCTCTGTCTCTGCTTCTCTCTCTTTCTCTCCCTCCCTCTCTCTGTCCATCTCTCTCTCTCCCTCTGTCTCTGCTACTCTTTCTCTCTCCCTTCCACTCTCTGTCCATCTCTCTCTCCCTCTGTCTCTGCTTCTCTCTCTTTCTCTCTCTCTCCCTATCTTTCTCCCTCTGTCTCTGCTTCTCTCTCTCTCTCTCCCTCTCTCTCTCTGTCCATCTCTCTCTCCCTCTGACTCTGCTTTTCTCTCTCTCTTTCTTCCTCCCTCTCTCTGTCCATCTCTCTCTCCCTCTGACTCTGCTTCTCTCTTTCTCGCTCTTCCTCCCTCTCTCTGTCCATCTCTCTCTCTCTCTGTCTCTGCTTCTCTCTCTCTCTATCTGTCTGTCTGATGCTTGGACATTGATTACAGAGATCGACTGCTCTCTAATTTAATCTCCCTCTGCACTGTCCCATCAAACACTCCCAGGGCAGGTACAGTGGGTTAGATACAGAGTAAAGCTCCCTCTACACTGTCCATCAAACACTCCCAGGGCAGGTACAGGGGGTGAGATACAGAGTAAAGCTCCCTCTACACTGTCCCAGCAAACACTCCCAGGGCAGGAACAGGGGGTTAGATACAGAGTAAAGCTCCCTCTGCACTGTCCCAGCAAACACTCCCAGGGCAGGTACAGGGGGTTAGATACAGAGTAAAGCTCCTTCTGCACTGTTCCATCAAACACTCCCAGGGCAGGTACAGGGGGTTAGATACAGAGTAAAGCTCTCTCTACATTGTCCCAGCAAACACTCCCAGGGCAGGTACAGGGGGTTAGATACAGAGTAAAGCTCCCTCTACACTGTCCCATCAAACACTCCCAGGGCAGGTACAGGGGGTTAGGTACAGAGTAAAGCTCCCTCTACACTGTCCCAGCAAACACTACCAGGGCAGGTAAAGGGGGTTAGATACAGAGTAAAGCTCCCTCTGCACCTTCCCAGACAACACTCCCAGGGCAGCTACAGGGGGTTCGATACAGAGTAAAGCTCCCTCTGCACTGTCCCAGCAAACACTCCCAGGGCAGGTACAGGGGGTTAGATACAGAGTAAAGCTCCCTCTACACTGTCCCATCAAACACTCCCAGGGCAGGTACAGGGGGTTAGATACAGAGTAAAGCTCCCTCTACACTGTCCCATCAAACACTCCCAGGGCAGGTACAGGGGGTTAGATACAGAGTAAAGCTCCTTCTGCACTGTCCCATCAAACACTCCCAGGGCAGGTACAGCACGGGGTTAGATACATAGTAAAGCTCCATCTACACTGTCCCATCAAACACTCCCAGGGCAGGTACAGGGGGTTAGATACAGAGTAAAGCTCCCTCTGCACTGTCCCATCAAACACTCCCAGGGCAGGTACAGGGGGTTAGATACAGAGTAAATCTCCCTCTACACTGTCCCATCAAACACTCCCAGGGTAGGTACAGCGGGTTAGATACAGAGTAAAGCTCTCTCTACACTGTCCCAGCAAACAATTCCAGGGCAGGTACAGGGGGTAAGATACAGAGTAAAGCTCTCTCTACATTGTCCCATCAAACACTGCCAGGGCAGGTACAGGGGGTTAGATACAGAGTAAAGCTCCTTCTGCACTGTCCCAGCAAACACTCCCAGGGCAGGTACAGGGGGTTAGATACAGAGTAAAGCTCCCTCTACACTGTCCCATCAAACACTCCCAGGTCAGGTACAGGGGGTAAGGTGCAGAGTAAAGCTCCCTCTACACTGTCCATCAAACACTCCCAGGGCAGGTACAGGGGGTGAGATACAGAGTAAAGCTCCCTCTACACTGTCCCAGCAAACACTCCCAGGGCAGGTACAGGGGTTTAGATACAGAGTAAAGCTCCCTCTGCACTGTACCTGTAAACACTCCCAGGGCAGGTACAGGGGGTTAGATACAGAGTAAAGCTCCCTCTACAGTGTCCCAGCAAACACTCCCAGGGCAGGTACAGGGGGTTCGATACAGAGTAAAGCTCCCTCTACACTGTCCCATCAAACACTCCCAGGGCAGGTACAGGGGGTTAGGTACAGAGTAAAGCTCCCTCTACACTGTCCCAGCAAACACTACCAGGGCAGGTACAGGGGGTTAGATACAGAGTAAAGCTCCCTCTAAACTGTCCCATCAAACACTCCCAGGGCAGGTACAGGGGGTTAGACACAGAGTAAACCTCCCTCTACACTGTCCCATCAAACTCTCCCAGGGCAGGTACAGGGCGTTGGATACAGAGATAATCTCCCTCTACACTGACCCATCAAACACTCCCAGGGCAGGTACAGGGGGTTAGATACAGAGTAAAGCTACTTCTGCACTGTTCCATCAAACACTCCCAGGGCAGGTACAGCACAGAGTTAGATACAGAGTAAAGCTCCCTCTACACTGTCCCATCAAACACTCCCAGTGCAGGTACAGGGGGTTAGATACAGAGTAATGCTCCCTCAACACTGTCCCATCAAACACTCCCAGGTCAGGTACAGCGGGTTAGATACAGAGATAATCTCCCTCTACACTGTCCCATCAAACACTCCCATGGCAGGTACAGGGGGTTAGATACAGAGTAAAGCTCCCTCTACACTGTCCCATCAAACACTCCAAGGGCAGGTACAGGGGGTTAGATACAGAGTAAAGCTCCCTCTACACTGTCCCATCAAACACTCCCAGGGCAGGTACAGGGGGTTAGATACAGAGTAAAGCTCCCTCTACACTGTCCCATCAAACACTCCCAGGGCAGGTACAGCACGGGGTTAGATACAGAGTAAAGCTCCCTCTACACTGTCCCATCAAACACTCCCTGGGCAGGTACAGGGGGTTACATACAGAGTAAAGCTCCCTCGACACTGTCCCATCAAACACTCCCAGGGCAGGTACAGCACGGGGTTAGATACAGAGTAAAGCGGCCTCTACACTGTCCATCAAACACTCCCAGGGCAGGTACAGGGGGTTAGATACAGAGATAATCTCCCTCTACACTGCCCATCAAACATTCCCAGGGCAGGAAAGGGGGTTACATACAGAGTAAAGCTCCCTCTACAGTGTCCCATCAAACAGTCCCAGGGCAGGTACAGCACGGGGTTAGATACAGAGTAAAGCTCCCTCTACACTGTCCATCAAACACTCCCATGGCAGGTACAGGGGGTTAGATACAGAGATAATCTCCCTCTACACTGTCCCATCAAACATTCCCAGGGCAGGAAAGGGGGTTACAGACAGAGTAAAGCTCCCTCTACAGTGTCCCAGCAAACACTCCCAGGGCAGGTACAGGGGGTTAGATACAGAGTAAAGCTCCCTCTACACTGTCCCAACTAACACTCCCAGGGCAGGTACAGGGGATTAGATTCAGAGTAAAGCTCCCTCTACACTGTCCCATCAAACACTCCCAGCGCAGGTACAGCACGGAGTTAGATACAGAGTAAAGCTCTCTCTACACTGTCCCATCAAACACTCCCAGGGCAGGTACAGCACGGGGTTAGATACAGAGTAAAGCTCCCTCCACACTGTCCCATCAAACACTCCCAGGGTAGGTACGGGGGGGTTAGATACAGCATATACTGTGCTGCACTGTCGGAGGGGCTGTTCTGAGGGAGTGCTGCATTGTCGGAGGGGCAGTACTGAGGGAGTGCTGCACCGTCGGAGGGGCACTGCTGAGGGAATGCTGCACTTTCGGAGGGGCAGTACTGAGTGAGTGCTGCATTTTCGGAGGGGCAGTACTGCGGGATTGCTGCACTGTCGGAGGGGCAGTACTGAGGGAGTGCTGCACTGTCGGAGGGGCAGTACTGAGGGAGTGCTGCACCGTCGGAGGGGCACTGCTGAGGGAATGCTGCACTTTCGGAGGGGCAGTACTGAGTGAGTGCTGCATTTTCGGAGGGGCAGTACTGCGGGATTGCTGCACTGTCGGAGGGGCAGTACTGAGGGAGTGCTGCACTGTCGGAGGGGCAGTACTGAGGGAGTGCTGAGGTTCCTGATCCCTGCCCTGGGACCATTCACATGTAAATGTCCCCAGACAGCACACACCTCAGGAACTGTGTGACTCATCCTGGCCCTGACCATTGAGATGTTAATCAGCACAAGGCTCACTCACTCACCTTTACAGCTCAGGGACCGCCATTTTAAAAGTAACAATCACTTTTTTGCTTTCTCCAGGTCTCGCAACATGGCTCCACTCCCAGAGAATCCACGCTCCGGAAAACCAGGTGAAATAATCTCCCTCCGGGAATTCCCCTTAGTGAGCTGAGGTCTGGTATTTCAGTGTATCTGTGGGGGGAAGCTGTGTGTCTGTGTGTGTCTCTCCCCCCCCCCTCTCTGTCTCTCTCCTCTCTGTCCCTCTCTCTCTCCCTCTGTCTCTGCTTCTCTCTCTTTCTCTCCCTCCCTCTCTCTGTCCATCTCTCTCTCCCTCTGTCTCTGCTTCTCTCTCTTTCTCTCTCTCTCCCTCTCTTTCTCCCTCTGTCTCTGCTTCTCTCTCTTTCTCTCCCTCCCTCTCTCTGTCCATCTCGCTCTCTCCCTATGTCTCTGCTACTCTTTCTCTCTCCCTTCCACTCTCTGTCCATCTCTCTCTCCCTCTGTCTCTGCTTCTCTCTCTTTCTCTCCCTCCCTCTCTCTGTCCATCTCTCTCTCTCCCTCTGTCTCTGCTACTCTTTCTCTCTCCCTTCCACTCTCTGTCCATCTCTCTCTCCCTCTGTCTCTGCTTCTCTCTCTTTCTCTCTCTCTCCCTATCTTTCTCCCTCTGTCTCTGCTTCTCTCTCTCTCTCTCCCTCTCTCTCTCTGTCCATCTCTCTCTCCCTCTGATTCTGCTTTTCTCTCTCTCTTTCTTCCTCCCTCTCTCTGTCCATCTCTCTCTCCCTCTGACTCTGCTTCTCTCTTTCTCGCTCTTCCTCCCTCTCTCTGTCCATCTCTCTCTCTCTCTGTCTCTGCTTCTCTCTCTCTCTATCTGTCTGTCTGATGCTTGGACATTGATTACAGAGATCGACTGCTCTCTAATTTAATCTCCCTCTGCACTGTCCCATCAAACACGCCCAGGGCAGGTACAGTGGGTTAGATACAGAGTAAAGCTCCCTCTACACTGTCCATCAAACACTCCCAGGGCAGGTACAGGGGGTGAGATACAGAGTAAAGCTCCCTCTACACTGTCCCAGCAAACACTCCCAGGGCAGGAACAGGGGGTTAGATACAGAGTAAAGCTCCCTCTGCACTGTCCCAGCAAACACTCCCAGGGCAGGTACAGGGGGTTAGATACAGAGTAAAGCTCCTTCTGCACTGTTCCATCAAACACTCCCAGGGCAGGTACAGGGGGTTAGATACAGAGTAAAGCTCTCTCTACATTGTCCCAGCAAACACTCCCAGGGCAGGTACAGGGGGTTAGATACAGAGTAAAGCTCCCTCTACACTGTCCCATCAAACACTCCCAGGGCAGGTACAGGGGGTTAGGTACAGAGTAAAGCTCCCTCTACACTGTCCCAGCAAACACTACCAGGGCAGGTACAGGGGGTTAGATACAGAGTAAAGCTCCCTCTGCACCTTCCCAGACAACACTCCCAGGGCAGCTACAGGGGGTTCGATACAGAGTAAAGCTCCCTCTGCACTGTCCCAGCAAACACTCCCAGGGCAGGTACAGGGGGTTAGATACAGAGTAAAGCTCCCTCTGCACTGTCCCAGCAAACACTCCCAGGGCAGGTACAGGGGGTTAGATACAGAGTAAAGCTCCCTCTACACTGTCCCATCAAACACTCCCAGGGCAGGTACAGGGGGTTAGATACAGAGTAAAGCTCCCTCTACACTGTCCCATCAAACACTCCCAGGGCAGGTACAGGGGGTTAGATACAGAGTAAAGCTCCTTCTGCACTGTCCCATCAAACACTCCCAGGGCAGGTACAGCACGGGGTTAGATACATAGTAAAGCTCCATCTACACTGTCCCATCAAACACTCCCAGGGCAGGTACAGGGGGTTAGATACAGAGTAAAGCTCCCTCTGCACTGTCCCATCAAACACTCCCAGGGCAGGTACAGGGGGTTAGATACAGAGTAAATCTCCCTCTACACTGTCCCATCAAACACTCCCAGGGCAGGTACAGCGGGTTAGATACAGAGTAAAGCTCTCTCTACACTGTCCCAGCAAACACTTCCAGGGCAGGTACAGGGGGTAAGATACAGAGTAAAGCTCTCTCTACATTGTCCCAGCAAACACTCCCAGGGCAGGTACAGGGGGTTAGATACAGAGTAAAGCTCCTTCTGCACTGTTCCATCAAACACTCCCAGGGCAGGTACAGGGGGTTAGATACAGAGTAAAGCTCTCTCTACATTGTCCCAGCAAACACTCCCAGGGCAGGTACAGGGGGTTAGATACAGAGTAAAGCTCCCTCTACACTGTCCCATCAAACACTCCCAGGGCAGGTACAGGGGGTTAGGTACAGAGTAAAGCTCCCTCTACACTGTCCCAGCAAACACTACCAGGGCAGGTACAGGGGGTTAGATACAGAGTAAAGCTCCCTCTGCACTGTCCCAGCAAACACTCCCAGGGCAGGTACAGGGGGTTAGATACAGAGTAAAGCTCCCTCTGCACTGTCCCAGCAAACACTCCCAGGGCAGGTACAGGGGGTTAGATACAGAGTAAAGCTCCCTCTACACTGTCCCATCAAACACTCCCAGGGCAGGTACAGGGGGTTAGATACAGAGTAAAGCTCCCTCTACACTGTCCCATCAAACACTCCCAGGGCAGGTACAGGGGGTTAGATACAGAGTAAAGCTCCTTCTGCACTGTCCCATCAAACACTCCCAGGGCAGGTACAGCACGGGGTTAGATACATAGTAAAGCTCCATCTACACTGTCCCATCAAACACTCCCAGGGCAGGTACAGGGGGTTAGATACAGAGTAAAGCTCCCTCTGCACTGTCCCATCAAACACTCCCAGGGCAGGTACAGGGGGTTAGATACAGAGTAAATCTCCCTCTACACTGTCCCATCAAACACTCCCAGGGCAGGTACAGCGGGTTAGATACAGAGTAAAGCTCTCTCTACACTGTCCCAGCAAACACTTCCAGGGCAGGTACAGGGGGTAAGATACAGAGTAAAGCTCTCTCTACATTGTCCCATCAAACACTTCCAGGGCAGGTACAGCACGGGGTTAGATACAGAGTAAAGCTCCCTCTGCACTGTCCCAGCTAACACTCCCAGGGCAGGTACAGGGGGTTAGATACAGAGTAAAGCTCCTTCTGCACTGTCCCAGCAAACACTCCCAGGGCAGGTACAGGGGGTTAGATACAGAGTAAAGCTCCCTCCACACTGTCCCATCAAACACTCCCAGGGCAGGTACAGGGGGTAAGGTGCAGAGTAAAGCTCCCTCTACACTGTCCATCAAACACTCCCAGGGCAGGTACAGGGGGTGAGATACAGAGTAAAGCTCCCTCTACACTGTCCCAGCAAACACTCCCAGGGCAGGTACAGGGGTTTAGATACAGAGTAAAGCTCCCTCTGCACTGTACCTGTAAACACTCCCAGGGCAGGTACAGGGGGTTAGATACAGAGTAAAGCTCCCTCTACACTGTCCCAGCAAACACTCCCAGGGCAGGTACAGGGGGTTAGGTACAGAGTAAAGCTCCCTCTACAGTGTCCCAGCAAACACTCCCAGGGCAGGTACAGGGGGTTAGATACAGAGTAAAGCTCCCTCTACAGTGTCCCAGCAAACACTCCCAGGGCAGGTACAGGGGGTTCGATACAGAGTAAAGCTCCCTCTACACTGTCCCATCAAACACTCCCAGGGCAGGTACAGGGGGTTAAGTACAGAGTAAAGCTCCCTCTACACTGTCCCAGCAAACACTCCCAGGGCAGGTACAGGGGGTTAGATACAGAGTAAAGCTCCCTCTACACTGTCCCATCAAACACTCCCAGGGCAGGTACAGGGGGTTAGACACAGAGTAAACCTCCCTCTACACTGTCCCATCAAACTCTCCCAGGGCAGGTACAGGGGGTTAGATACAGAGTAAAGCTCCCTCTAAACTGTCCCATCAAACACTCCCAGGGCAGGTACAGGGGGTTAGACACAGAGTAAACCTCCCTCTACACTGTCCCATCAAACTCTCCCAGGGCAGGTACAGGGCGTTGGATACAGAGATAATCTCCCTCTACACTGACCCATCAAACACTCCCAGGGCAGGTACAGGGGGTTAGATACAGAGTAAAGCTACTTCTGCACTGTCCCATCAAACACTCCCAGGGCAGGTACAGCACGGGGTTAGATACATAGTAAAGCTCCCTCTACACTGTCCCATCAAACACTCCCAGGGCAGGTACAGGGGGTTAGATACAGAGTAAAGCTCCCTCTACACTGTCCCATCAAACACTTCCAGGGCAGGTACAGCACGGGGTTAGATACAGAGTAAAGCTTCCTCGACACTGTCCATCAAACACTCCCAGGGCAGGAACAGGGGGTTAGATACAGAGTAAAGCTCCCTCTGCACTGTCCCAGCTAACACTCCCAGGGCAGGTACAGGGGGTTAGATACAGAGTAAAGCTCCCTCTGCACTGTCCCAGCTAACACTCCCAGGGCAGGTACAGGGGGTTAGATACAGAGTAAAGCTCCCTCTGCACTGTCCCAGCTAACACTCCCAGGGCAGGTACAGGGGGTTAGATACAGAGTAAAGCTCCCTCTACACTGTCCCATCAAACACTCCCACGGCAGGTACAGGGGGTTAGGTACAGAGTAAAGCTCCCTCTACACTGTCCCAGCAAACACGACCAGGGCAGGTGCAGGGGGTTAGATACAGAGTAAAGCTCCCTCTACACCTTCCCAGACAACACTCCCAGGGCAGGTACAGGGGGTTAGATACAGAGTAAAGCTCTCTCTACACTGTCCCAGCAAACACTTCCAGGGCAGGTACAGGGGGTTGGATACAGAGTAAAGCTCCCTCTACAATGTCCCATCAAACACTCCCAGGGCAGGTACAGGGGGTTAGATACAGAGTAAAGCTCCTTCTGCACTGTCCCATCAAACACTCCCAGGGCAGGTACAGCACGGGGTTAGATACAGAGTAAAGCTCCCTCTGCACTGTCCATCAAACACTCCCATGGCAGTTACAGGGGGTTAGATACAGAGATAATCTCCCTCTACACTGTCCCATCAAACATTCCCAGGGCAGGAAAGGGGGTTACAGACAGAGTAAAGCTCCCTCTACAGTGTCCCAGCAAACACTCCCAGGGCAGGTACAGGGGGTTAGATACAGAGTAAAGCTCCCTCTACACTGTCCCAACTAACACTCCCAGGGCAGGTACAGGGGATTAGATTCAGAGTAAAGCTCCCTCTACACTGTCCCATCAAACACTCCCAGCGCAGGTACAGCACGGAGTTAGATACAGAGTAAAGCTCTCTCTACACTGTCCCATCAAACACTCCCAGGGCAGGTACAGCACGGGGTTAGATACAGAGTAAAGCTCCCTCTACACTGTCCCATCAAACACTCCCAGGGTAGGTACGGGGGGGTTAGATACAGCATATACTGTGCTGCACTGTCGGAGGGGCTGTTCTGAGGGAGTGCTGCATTGTCGGAGGGGCAGTACTGAGGGAGTGCTGCACCGTCGGAAGGGCACTGCTGAGGGAATGCTGCACTTTCGGAGGGGCAGTACTGAGGGAGTGCTGCACTGTCGGAGGGGCAGTACTGAGGGAGTGCTGCACTGTCGGAGGGGCAGTACTGAGGGAGTGCTGCACTGTCGGAGGGGCAGCACTGAGTGAGTGCTGCATTTTCGGAGGGGCAGTACTGCGGGATTGCTGCACTGTCGGAGGGGCAGTACTGAGGGAGTGCTGAGGTTCCTGATCCCTGCCCTGGGACCATTCACATGTAAATGTCCCCAGACAGCACACACCTCAGGAACTGTGTGACTCATCCTGGCCCTGACCATTGAGATGTTAATCAGCACAAGGCTCACTCACTCACCTTTACAGCTCAGGGACCGCCATTTTAAAAGTAACAATCACTTTTTTGCTTTCTCCAGGTCTCGCAACATGGCTCCACTCCCAGAGAATCCACGCTCCGGAAAACCAGGTGAAATAATCTCCCTCCGGGAATTCCCCTTAGTGAGCTGAGGTCTGGTATTTCAGTGTATCTGTGGGGGGAAGCTGTGTGTCTGTGTGTGTCTCTCCCCCCCCCCTCTCTGTCTCTCTCCTCTCTGTCCCTCTCTCTCTCCCTCTGTCTCTGCTTCTCTCTCTTTCTCTCCCTCCCTCTCTCTGTCCATCTCTCTCTCCCTCTGTCTCTGCTTCTCTCTCTTTCTCTCTCTCTCCCTCTCTTTCTCCCTCTGTCTCTGCTTCTCTCTCTTTCTCTCCCTCCCTCTCTCTGTCCATCTCGCTCTCTCCCTATGTCTCTGCTACTCTTTCTCTCTCCCTTCCACTCTCTGTCCATCTCTCTCTCCCTCTGTCTCTGCTTCTCTCTCTTTCTCTCCCTCCCTCTCTCTGTCCATCTCTCTCTCTCCCTCTGTCTCTGCTACTCTTTCTCTCTCCCTTCCACTCTCTGTCCATCTCTCTCTCCCTCTGTCTCTGCTTCTCTCTCTTTCTCTCTCTCTCCCTATCTTTCTCCCTCTGTCTCTGCTTCTCTCTCTCTCTCTCCCTCTCTCTCTCTGTCCATCTCTCTCTCCCTCTGACTCTGCTTTTCTCTCTCTCTTTCTTCCTCCCTCTCTCTGTCCATCTCTCTCTCCCTCTGACTCTGCTTCTCTCTTTCTCGCTCTTCCTCCCTCTCTCTGTCCATCTCTCTCTCTCTCTGTCTCTGCTTCTCTCTCTCTCTATCTGTCTGTCTGATGCTTGGACATTGATTACAGAGATCGACTGCTCTCTAATTTAATCTCCCTCTGCACTGTCCCATCAAACACTCCCAGGGCAGGTACAGTGGGTTAGATACAGAGTAAAGCTCCCTCTACACTGTCCATCAAACACTCCCAGGGCAGGTACAGGGGGTGAGATACAGAGTAAAGCTCCCTCTACACTGTCCCAGCAAACACTCCCAGGGCAGGAACAGGGGGTTAGATACAGAGTAAAGCTCCCTCTGCACTGTCCCAGCAAACACTCCCAGGGCAGGTACAGGGGGTTAGATACAGAGTAAAGCTCCTTCTGCACTGTTCCATCAAACACTCCCAGGGCAGGTACAGGGGGTTAGATACAGAGTAAAGCTCTCTCTACATTGTCCCAGCAAACACTCCCAGGGCAGGTACAGGGGGTTAGATACAGAGTAAAGCTCCCTCTACACTGTCCCATCAAACACTCCCAGGGCAGGTACAGGGGGTTAGGTACAGAGTAAAGCTCCCTCTACACTGTCCCAGCAAACACTACCAGGGCAGGTACAGGGGGTTAGATACAGAGTAAAGCTCCCTCTGCACCTTCCCAGACAACACTCCCAGGACAGGTACAGGGGGTTAGATACAGAGTAAAGCTCCCTCTGCACTGTCCCAGCAAACACTCCCAGGGCAGGTACAGGGGGTTAGATGCAGAGTAAAGCTCCCTCTACACTGTCCCAGCAAACACTCCCAGGGCAGGTACAGGGGGTTAGATGCAGAGTAAAGCTCCCTCTACACTGTCCCATCAAACACTCCCAGGGCAGGTACAGGTGGTTAGATACAGAGTAAAGCTCCCTCTACACTGTCCCATCAAACACTCCCAGGGCAGGTACAGCACGGGGTTAGATACATAGTAAAGCTCCATCTACACTGTCCCATCAAACACTCCCAGGGCAGGTACAGGGGGTTAGATACAGAGTAAAGCTCCCTCTGCACTGTCCCATCAAACACTCCCAGGGCTGGTACAGGGGGTTAGATACAGAGTAAATCTCCCTCTACACTGTCCCATCAAACACTCCCAGGGCAGGTACAGCATGGGGTTAGATACAGAGTAAAGCTCTCTCTACACTGTCCCAGCAAACACTCCCAGGGCAGGTACAGGGGGTTAGATACAGAGTAAAGCTCTCTCTACACTGTCCCAGCAAACACTTCCAGGGCAGGTACAGGGGGTTAGATACAGAGTAAAGCTCCCTCTACACTGTCCCATCAAACACTTTCAGGGCAGGTACAGCACGGGGTTAGATACAGAGTAAAGCTCCCTCTGCACTGTCCCAGCTAACACTCCCAGGGCAGGTACAGGGGGTTAGATACAGAGTAAAGCTCCTTCTGCACTGTCCCAGCAAACACTCCCAGGGCAGGTACAGGGGGTTAGATACAGAGTAAAGCTCCCTCCACACTGTCCCATCAAACACTCCCAGGGCAGGTACAGGGGGTAAGGTGCAGAGTAAAGCTCCCTCTACACTGTCCCAGCTAACACTACCAGGGCAGGTACAGGGGGTTAGATACAGAGTAAAGCTCCCTCTACACTGTCCCAGCAAACACTCCCAGCGCAGGTACAGGGGGTTAGATACAGAGTAAAGCTCCCTCCACACTGTCCCAGAAAACACTCCCAGGGCAGGTACAGGGGGTTAGATACAGCGTAAAGCTCCCTCTACACTGTCCCAGCAAACACTCCCAGGGCAGGTACAGGGGGTTAGATACAGAGTAAAGCTCCCTCTACACTGTCCCAGCTAACACTCCCAGGGCAGGTACAGGGGGTTAGATACAGAGTAAAGCTCCTTCTGCACTGTCCCATCAAACACTCCCAGGGCAGGTACAGCATGGGGTTAGATACAGAGTAAAGCTCCCTCTGCACTGTCCCATCAAACACTCCCAGGGCAGGTACAGGGGGTTAGATACAGAGTAAATCTCCCTCTACACTGTCCCATCAAACACTCCCAGGGCAGGTACAGCATGGGGTTAGATACAGATTAAAGCTCTCTCTACACTGTCCCAGCAAACACTCCCAGGGCAGGTACAGGGGGTTAGATACAGAGTAAAGCTCCCTCGACACTGTCCCATCAAACACTCCCAGGGCAAGTACATGGGGTTAGATACAGACTAAAGCTCCCTCTGCACTGTCCCATCAAACACTCCCAGGGCAGGTACAGAGGGTTAGATACAGAGTAAAGCTCCCTCGACACTGTCCATCAAACACTCCCAGGGCAGGTACAGGTGGTTAGATACAGAGTAAAGCTCTCTCTGCACTGTCCCATCAAACACTCCCAGGGCAGGTACAGGTGGTTAGATACAGATTAAAGCTCCCTCTACACTGTCCCATCAAACACTCCCAGGGCAGGTACAGGGGGTTAGATACAGAGTAAAGCTCCCTCTACACTGTCCCATCAAACACTCCCAGGGCAGGTACAGCACGGGGTTAGACACAGAGTAAAGCTCCCTCTACACTGTCCCATCAAACACTCCCAGGGCAGGTACGGGGGGTTAGATACAGAATATACTGTGCTGCACTGTCGGAGGGGCAGTACTGAGGGAGTGCTGCATTGTCGGAGGGGCAGTACTGAGGGAGTGCTGCACCGTCGGAGGGGCACTGCTGAGGGAGTGCTGCACTTTCGGAGGGGCAGTACTGAGGGAGTGCTGCACTGTCGGAGGGGCAGTACTGAGGGAGTGCTGCACTGTCGGAGGGGCAGTACTGAGGGAGTGCTGCATTTTCGGAGGGGCAGTACTGCGGGAGTGCTGCACTGTCGGAGGGGCAGTACTGAGGGAGTGCTGCACTGTCGGAGGGGCAGTACTGAGGGAGTGCTGCACTGTCGGAGGGGCAGTACTGAGGGAGCGCTGCACTGTCGGAGGGGCATTACTGAGGGAGTGCTGCAGTGTCGGAGGGGCAGTACTGAGGGAGTGCTGCATTTTCGGAGGGGCAGTACTGAGGGAGTGCTGAGGTTCCTGATCCCTGCCCTGGGACCATTCACATGTAAATGTCCCCAGACAGCACACACCTCAGGAACTGTGTGACTCACCCTGGCCCTGACCATTGAGATGTTAATCAGCACAAGGTTCACTCACTCACTCACTCACCTTTACAGCTCAGGGACCGCCATTTTACACTAACATTGTAACAATCACTTTTTTGCTTTCTCTAGGTCTCGCAACATGGCTCCACTCCCAGAGAATCCACGCTCCGGAAAACCAGGTGAAATAATCTCCCTCCGGGAATTCCCCTTAGTGAGCTGAGGTCTGGTATCTCAGTGTATCTGTGGGGGGAAGCTGTGTGTCTGTGTGTGTCTCTCCCCCACCCACTCTCTGTCTCTCTCCTCTCTGTCCCTCTCTCTCTCCCTCTGTCTCTGCTTCTCTCTCTTTCTCTCCCTCCCTCTCTCTGTCCATCTCTCTCTCTCCCTCTGTCTCTGCTACTCTTTCTCTCTCCGTTCCACTCTCTGTCCATCTCTCTCTCCCTCTGTCTCTGCTTCTCTCTCTTTCTCTCTCTCTCCCTCTCTTTCTCCCTCTGTCTCTGCTTCTCTCTCTCTATCTCCCTCCCTCTCTCTGTCCATCTCTCTCTCCCTCTGTCTCTGCTTCTCTCTCTTTCTCTCTCTCTCCCTCTCTTTCTCCCTCTGTCTCTGCTTCTCTCTCTTTCTCTCCCTCCCTCTCTCTGTCCATCTCTCTCTCTCCCTATGTCTCTGCTACTCTTTCTCTCTCCCTTCCACTCTCTGTCCATGTCTCTCTCCCTCTGTCTCTGCTTCTCTCTCTTTCTCTCCCTCCCTCTCTCTGTCCATCTCTCTCTCTCCCTCTGTCTCTGCTACTCTTTCTCTCTCCCTTGCACTCTCTGTCCATCTCTCTCTCCCTCTGTCTCTGCTTCTCTCTCTTTCTCTCTCTCTCCCTCTCTTTCTCCTTCTGTCTCTGCTTCTCTCTCTCTCTCTCTCCCTCTCTCTCTCTGTCCATCTCTCTCTCTCTCTGACTCTGCTTTTCTCTCTCTCTTTCTTCCTCCCTCTCTCTGTCCATCTCTCTCTCCCTCTGACTCTGCTTCTCTCTTTCTCGCTCTTCCTCCCTCTCTCTGTCCATCTCTCTGTCTCTGCTTCTCTCTCTCTCTATCTGTCTGTCTGATGCTTGGACATTGATTACAGAGATCGACTGCTCTCTAATTTAATCTCCGTCTGCACTGTTCCATCAAACACTCCCAGGGCAGGTACAGTGGGTTAGATACAGAGTAAAGCTCCCTCTACACTGTCCATCAAACACTCCCAGGGCAGGTACAGGGGGTTAGATACAGAGTAAAGCTCCCTCTACACTGTCCCATCAAACACTCCCAGGGCAGGTACAGCACGGGGTTAGATACAGAGTAAAGCTCCCTCTACACTGTCCCATCAAACACTCCCAGGGCAGGTACACGGGGTTAGATACAGAGTAAAGCTCCCTCTACACTGTCCATCAAACACTCCCAGGGCAGGTACAGGGGGTTAGATACAGAGTAAAGCTCCCTCTACACTGTCCCATCAAACACTCCCAGGGCAGGTACAGGGGGTTGGATACAGAGTAAAGCTCCCTCTACACTGTCCCGTCAAACACTCCCAGGGCAGGAACAGGGGGGTTAGATACAGAGTAAAGCTCCCTCTACAGTGTCCCATCAAACACTCCCAGGGCAGGTACAGGGGGTTAGATACGGAGATAATCTCCCTCTACACTGTCCCATCAAACACTCCCAGGGCAGGTACAGAGGGTTAGATACAGAGTAAAGCTCCCTCTACACTGTCCCATCAAACACTCGCAGGGCAGGTACAGGGGGTGAGATACAGAGTAAAGCTCCCTCTACACTGTCCCATCAAACACTCCCAGGGCAGGTACAGCACAGAGTTAGATACAGAGTAAAGCTCCCTCTACACTGTCCCATCAAACACTCCCAGTGCAGGTACAGGGGGTTAGATACAGAGTAAAGCTCCCTCAACACTGTCCCATCAAACACTCCCAGGGCAGGTACAGGGGGTTAGATACAGAGATAATCTCCCTCTACACTGTCCCATCAAACACTCCCATGGCAGGTACAGGGGCTTAGATACAGAGTAAAGCTCCCTCTACACTGTCCCATCAAACACTCCCAGGGCAGGTACAGGGGGTTAGATACAGAGTAAAGCTCCCTCTACACTGTCCCATCAAACACTCCCAGGGCAGGTACAGCACGGGGTTAGATACAGAGTAAAGCTCCCTCTACACTGTCCCATCAAACACTCCCTGGGCAGGTACAGGGGGTTACATACAGAGTAAAGCTCCCTCGACACTGTCCCATCAAACACTCCCAGGGCAGGTACAGCACGGGGTTAGATACAGATTAAAGCTCCCTCTACACTGTCCATCAAACACTCCCAGGGCAGGTACAGGGGGTTAGATACAGAGATAATCTCCCTCTACACTGTCCCATCAAACATTCCCAGGGCAGGAAAGGGGGTTACATACAGAGTAAAGTTCCCTCTGCACTGTCCCATCCAATACTCCCAGGGCATGTAAAGGTGGTTTGATACAGAATAAAGCTCTGTCTACACTGTCCCATCAAACACTCCCAGCGCAGGTACAGCACGGAGTTAGATACAGAGTAAAGCTCCCTCCACACTGTCCCAGCAAACACTCCCAGGGCAGGTACAGGGGGTTAGATACAGAGTAAAGCTCCCTCTACAGTGTCCCAGCAAACACTCCCAGGGCAGGTACAGGGGGTTCGATACAGAGTAAAGCTCCCTCTACACTGTCCCATCAAACACTCCCAGGGCAGGTACAGGGGGTTAGGTACAGAGTAAAGCTCCCTCTACACTGTCCCAGCAAACACTACCAGGGCAGGTACAGGGGGTTAGATACAGAGTAAAGCTCCCTCTAAACTGTCCCATCAAACACTCCCAGGGCAGGTACAGGGGGTTAGACACAGAGTAAACCTCCCTCTACACTGTCCCATCAAACTCTCCCAGGGCAGGTACAGGGCGTTGGATACAGAGATAATCTCCCTCTACACTGACCCATCAAACACTCCCAGGGCAGGTACAGGGGGTTAGATACAGAGTAAAGCTACTTCTGCACTGTCCCATCAAACACTCCCAGGGCAGGTACAGGGGGTTAGATACATAGTAAAGCTCCCTCTACACTGTCCCATCAAACACTCCCAGGGCAGGTACAGGGGGTTAGATACAGAGTAAAGCTCCCTCTACACTGTCCCATCAAACACTTCCAGGGCAGGTACAGCACGGGGTTAGATACAGAGTAAAGCTTCCTCGACACTGTCCATCAAACACTCCCAGGGCAGGTACAGGGGGTTAGATACAGAGTAAAGCTCCCTCTGCACTGTCCCAGCTAACACTCCCAGGGCAGGTACAGGGGGTTAGATACAGAGTAAAGCTCCCTCTGCACTGTCCCAGCAAAAACTCCCAGGGCAGGTACAGGGGGTTAGATACAGAGTAAAGCTCCCTCTGCACTGTCCCAGCTAACACTCCCAGGGCAGGTACAGGGGGTTAGAT
This sequence comes from Pristiophorus japonicus, assembly GCF_044704955.1. Classification (NCBI taxonomy): domain Eukaryota; kingdom Metazoa; phylum Chordata; class Chondrichthyes; family Pristiophoridae; genus Pristiophorus; species Pristiophorus japonicus. The sequence continues at coordinate 76,317 of NW_027254364.1, forward strand.
ACAGAGTAAAGCTCCCTCTGCACTGTCCCAGCAAACACTCCCAGGGCAGGTACAGGGGGTTAGATACAGAGTAAAGCTCCCTCTGCACTGTCCCAGCTAACACTCCCAGGGCAGGTACAGGGGGTTAGATACAGAGTAAAGCTCCCTCTACACTGTCCCATCAAACACTCCCACGGCAGGTACAGGGGGTTAGGTACAGAGTAAAGCTCCCTCTACACTGTCCCAGCAAACACTCCCAGGGCAGGTACAGGGGGTTAGATACAGAGTAAAGCTCCCTCTACACCTTCCCAGACAACACTCCCAGGGCAGGTACAGGGGGTTAGATACAGAGTAAAGCTCCCTCTACACTGTCCCATCAAACACTCCCAGGGCAGGTACAGGGGGTTAGATACAGAGTAAAGCTCCTTCTGCACTGTCCCATCAAACACTCCCAGGGCAGGTACAGCGGGTTAGATACAGAGTAAAGCTCTCTCTACACTGTCCCAGCAAACACTTCCAGGGCAGGTACAGGGGGTTAGATACAGAGTAAAGCTCCCTCTACACTGTCCCATCAAACACTCCCAGGGCAGGTACAGGGGGTTAGATACAGAGTAAAGCTCCTTCTGCACTGTCCCATCAAACACTCCCAGGGCAGGTACAGCACGGGGTTAGATACAGAGTAAAGCTCCCTCTGCACTGTCCCATCAAACACTCCCAGGGCAGGTACAGGGGGTTAGATACAGAGTAAATCTCCCTCTACACTGTCCCATCAAACACTCCCAGTGCAGGTACAGCATGGGGCTAGATACAGATTAAAGCTCCCTCTACACTGTCCATCAAACACTCCCAGGGCAGGTACAGGGGGTTAGATACAGAGTAAAGCTCCCTCTACACAGTCCCATCAAACACTCCCAGGGCAGGTACAGCACAGAGTTAGATACAGAGTAAAGCTCCCTCTACACTGTCCCATCAAACACTCCCAGTGCAGGTACAGGGGGTTAGATACAGAGTAAAGCTCCCTCAACACTGTCCCATCAAACACTCCCAGGTCAGGTACAGGGGGTTAGATACAGAGATAATCTCCCTCTACACTGTCCCATCAAACACTCCCATGGCAGGTACAGGGGGTTAGATACAGAGTAAAGCTCCCTCTACACTGTCCCATCAAACACTCCAAGGGCAGGTACAGGGGGTTAGATACAGAGTAAAGCTCCCTCTACACTGTCCCATCAAACACTCCCAGGGTAGGTACAGGGGGTTAGATACAGAGTAAAGCTCCCTCTACACTGTCCCATCAAACACTCCCAGGGCAGGTACAGCACGGGGTTAGATACAGAGTAAAGCTCCCTCTACACTGTCCCATCAAACACTCCCTGGGCAGGTACAGGGGGTTACATACAGAGTAAAGCTCCCTCGACACTGTCCCATCAAACACTCCCAGGGCAGGTACAGCACGGGGTTAGATACAGAGTAAAGCGGCCTCTACACTGTCCATCAAACACTCCCAGGGCAGGTACAGGGGGTTAGATACAGAGATAATCTCCCTCTACACTGCCCATCAAACATTCCCAGGGCAGGAAAGGGGGTTACATACAGAGTAAAGCTCCCTCTACAGTGTCCCATCAAACAGTCCCAGGGCAGGTACAGCACGGGGTTAGATACAGAGTAAAGCTCCCTCTACACTGTCCATCAAACACTCCCATGGCAGGTACAGGGGGTTAGATACAGAGATAATCTCCCTCTACACTGTCCCATCAAACATTCCCAGGGCAGGAAAGGGGGTTACAGACAGAGTAAAGCTCCCTCTACAGTGTCCCAGCAAACACTCCCAGGGCAGGTACAGGGGGTTAGATACAGAGTAAAGCTCCCTCTACACTGTCCCAACTAACACTCCCAGGGCAGGTACAGGGGATTAGATTCAGAGTAAAGCTCCCTCTACACTGTCCCATCAAACACTCCCAGCGCAGGTACAGCACGGAGTTAGATACAGAGTAAAGCTCTCTCTACACTGTCCCATCAAACACTCCCAGGGCAGGTACAGCACGGGGTTAGATACAGAGTAAAGCTCCCTCCACACTGTCCCATCAAACACTCCCAGGGTAGGTACGGGGGGGTTAGATACAGCATATACTGTGCTGCACTGTCGGAGGGGCTGTTCTGAGGGAGTGCTGCATTGTCGGAGGGGCAGTACTGAGGGAGTGCTGCACCGTCGGAGGGGCACTGCTGAGGGAATGCTGCACTTTCGGAGGGGCAGTACTGAGTGAGTGCTGCATTTTCGGAGGGGCAGTACTGCGGGATTGCTGCACTGTCGGAGGGGCAGTACTGAGGGAGTGCTGCACTGTCGGAGGGGCAGTACTGAGGGAGTGCTGAGGTTCCTGATCCCTGCCCTGGGACCATTCACATGTAAATGTCCCCAGACAGCACACACCTCAGGAACTGTGTGACTCATCCTGGCCCTGACCATTGAGATGTTAATCAGCACAAGGCTCACTCACTCACCTTTACAGCTCAGGGACCGCCATTTTAAAAGTAACAATCACTTTTTTGCTTTCTCCAGGTCTCGCAACATGGCTCCACTCCCAGAGAATCCACGCTCCGGAAAACCAGGTGAAATAATCTCCCTCCGGGAATTCCCCTTAGTGAGCTGAGGTCTGGTATTTCAGTGTATCTGTGGGGGGAAGCTGTGTGTCTGTGTGTGTCTCTCCCCCCCCCCCCCCCCCTCTCTGTCTCTCTCCTCTCTGTCCCTCTCTCTCTCCCTCTGTCTCTGCTTCTCTCTCTTTCTCTCCCTCCCTCTCTCTGTCCATCTCTCTCTCCCTCTGTCTCTGCTTCTCTCTCTTTCTCTCTCTCTCCCTCTCTTTCTCTCTCTGTCTCTGCTTCTCTCTCTTTCTCTCCCTCCCTCTCTCTGTCCATCTCGCTCTCTCCCTATGTCTCTGCTACTCTTTCTCTCTCCCTTCCACTCTCTGTCCATCTCTCTCTCCCTCTGTCTCTGCTTCTCTCTCTTTCTCTCCCTCCCTCTCTCTGTCCATCTCTCTCTCTCCCTCTGTCTCTGCTACTCTTTCTCTCTCCCTTCCACTCTCTGTCCATCTCTCTCTCCCTCTGTCTCTGCTTCTCTCTCTTTCTCTCTCTCTCCCTATCTTTCTCCCTCTGTCTCTGCTTCTCTCTCTCTCTCTCCCTCTCTCTCTCTGTCCATCTCTCTCTCCCTCTGATTCTGCTTTTCTCTCTCTCTTTCTTCGTCCCTCTCTCTGTCCATCTCTCTCTCCCTCTGACTCTGCTTCTCTCTTTCTCGCTCTTCCTCCCTCTCTCTGTCCATCTCTCTCTCTCTCTGTCTCTGCTTCTCTCTCTCTCTATCTGTCTGTCTGATGCTTGGACATTGATTACAGAGATCGACTGCTCACTAATTTAATCTCCCTCTGCACTGTCCCATCAAACACGCCCAGGGCAGGTACAGTGGGTTAGATACAGAGTAAAGCTCCCTCTACACTGTCCATCAAACACTCCCAGGGCAGGTACAGGGGGTGAGATACAGAGTAAAGCTCCCTCTACACTGTCCCAGCAAACACTCCCAGGGCAGGAACAGGGGGTTAGATACAGAGTAAAGCTCCCTCTGCACTGTCCCAGCAAACACTCCCAGGGCAGGTACAGGGGGTTAGATACAGAGTAAAGCTCCTTCTGCACTGTTCCATCAAACACTCCCAGGGCAGGTACAGGGGGTTAGATACAGAGTAAAGCTCTCTCTACATTGTCCCAGCAAACACTCCCAGGGCAGGTACAGGGGGTTAGATACAGAGTAAAGCTCCCTCTACACTGTCCCATCAAACACTCCCAGGGCAGGTACAGGGGGTTAGATACAGAGTAAAGCTCCCTCTACACTGTCCCAGCAAACACTCCCAGGGCAGGTACAGGGGGTTAGGTACAGAGTAAAGCTCCCTCTACACTGTCCCAGCAAACACTCCCAGGGCAGGTACAGGGGGTTAGATACAGAGTAAAGCTCCCTCTACACTGTCCCATCAAACACTCCCAGGGCAGGTACAGGGGGTTAGATACAGAGTAAAGCCCACTCTACACTGTCCCATCAAACACTCCCAGGGCAGGTACAGGGGGTTAGATACAGAGTAAAGCTCCTTCTGCACTGTCCCATCAAACACTCCCAGGGCAGGTACAGCACGGGGTTAGATACATAGTAAAGCTCCATCTACACTGTCCCATCAAACACTCCCAGGGCAGGTACAGGGGGTTAGATACAGAGTAAAGCTCCCTCTGCACTGTCCCATCAAACACTCCCAGGGCAGGTACAGGGGGTTAGATACAGAGTAAATCTCCCTCTACACTGTCCCATCAAACACTCCCAGGGCAGGTACAGCGGGTTAGATACAGAGTAAAGCTCTCTCTACACTGTCCCAGCAAACACTTCCAGGGCAGGTACAGGGGGTAAGATACAGAGTAAAGCTCTCTCTACATTGTCCCATCAAACACTTCCAGGGCAGGTACAGCACGGGGTTAGATACAGAGTAAAGCTCCCTCTGCACTGTCCCAGCTAACACTCCCAGGGCAGGTACAGGGGGTTAGATACAGAGTAAAGCTCCTTCTGCACTGTCCCAGCAAACACTCCCAGGGCAGGTACAGGGGGTTAGATACAGAGTAAAGCTCCCTCCACACTGTCCCATCAAACACTCCCAGGGCAGGTACAGGGGGTGAGATACAGAGTAAAGCTCCCTCTACACTGTCCCAGCAAACACTCCCAGGGCAGGTACAGGGGTTTAGATACAGAGTAAAGCTCCCTCTGCACTGTACCTGTAAACACTCCCAGGGCAGGTACAGGGGGTTAGATACAGAGTAAAGCTCCCTCGACACTGTCCCAGCAAACACTCCCAGGGCAGGTACAGGGGGTTAGGTACAGAGTAAAGCTCCCTCTACAGTGTCCCAGCAAACACTCCCAGGGCAGGTACAGGGGGTTAGATACAGAGTAAAGCTCCCTCTACAGTGTCCCAGCAAACACTCCCAGGGCAGGTACAGGGGGTTCGATACAGAGTAAAGCTCCCTCTACACTGTCCCATCAAACACTCCCAGGGCAGGTACAGGGGGTTAAGTACAGAGTAAAGCTCCCTCTACACTGTCCCAGCAAACACTCCCAGGGCAGGTACAGGGGGTTAGATACAGAGTAAAGCTCCCTCTACACTGTCCCATCAAACACTCCCAGGGCAGGTACAGGGGGTTAGACACAGAGTAAACCTCCCTCTACACTGTCCCATCAAACTCTCCCAGGGCAGGTACAGGGGGTTAGATACAGAGTAAAGCTCCCTCTAAACTGTCCCATCAAACACTCCCAGGGCAGGTACAGGGGGTTAGACACAGAGTAAACCTCCCTCTACACTGTCCCATCAAACTCTCCCAGGGCAGGTACAGGGCGTTGGATACAGAGATAATCTCCCTCTACACTGACCCATCAAACACTCCCAGGGCAGGTACAGGGGGTTAAATACAGAGTAAAGCTACTTCTGCACTGTCCCATCAAACACTCCCAGGGCAGGTACAGCACGGGGTTAGATACATAGTAAAGCTCCCTCTACACTGTCCCATCAAACACTCCCAGGGCAGGTACAGGGGGTTAGATACAGAGTAAAGCTCCCTCTACACTGTCCCATCAAACACTTCCAGGGCAGGTACAGCACGGGGTTAGATACAGAGTAAAGCTTCCTCGACACTGTCCATCAAACACTCCCAGGGCAGGTACAGGGGGTTAGATACAGAGTAAAGCTCCCTCTGCACTGTCCCAGCTAACACTCCCAGGGCAGGTACAGGGGGTTAGATACAGAGTAAAGCTCCCTCTGCACTGTCCCAGCTAACACTCCCAGGGCAGGTACAGGGGGTTAGATACAGAGTAAAGCTCCCTCTGCACTGTCCCAGCTAACACTCCCAGGGCAGGTACAGGGGGTTAGATACAGAGTAAAGCTATCTCTACACTGTCCCATCAAACACTCCCACGGCAGGTACAGGGGGTTAGGTACAGAGTAAAGCTCCCTCTACACTGTCCCAGCAAACACGACCAGGGCAGGTACAGGGGGTTAGATACAGAGTAAAGCTCCCTCTACACCTTCCCAGACAACACTCCCAGGGCAGGTACAGGGGGTTAGATACAGAGTAAAGCTCCCTCTACACTGTCCCATCATACACTCCCAGGGCAGGTACAGGGGGTTAGATACAGAGTAAAGCTCCTTCTGCACTGTCCCATCAAACACTCCCAGGGCAGGTACAGCGGGTTAGATACAGAGTAAAGCTCTCTCTACACTGTCCCAGCAAACACTTCCAGGGCAGGTACAGGGGGTTAGATACAGAGTAAAGCTCCCTCTACACTGTCCCAGCTAACACTCCCAGGGCAGGTACAGGGGGTTAGATACAGAGTAAAGCTCCTTCTGCACTGTCCCATCAAACACTCCCAGGGCAGGTACAGCACGGGGTTAGATACAGAGTAAAGCTCCCTCTGCACTGTCCATCAAACACTCCCATGGCAGTTACAGGGGGTTCGATACAGAGATAATCTCCCTCTACACTGTCCCATCAAACATTCCCAGGGCAGGAAAGGGGGTTACAGACAGAGTAAAGCTCCCTCTACAGTGTCCCAGCAAACACTCCCAGGGCAGGTACAGGGGGTTAGATACAGAGTAAAGCTCCCTCTACACTGTCCCAACTAACACTCCCAGGGCAGGTACAGGGGATTAGATTCAGAGTAAAGCTCCCTCTACACTGTCCCATCAAACACTCCCAGCGCAGGTACAGCACGGAGTTAGATACAGAGTAAAGCTCTCTCTACACTGTCCCATCAAACACTCCCAGGGCAGGTACAGCACGGGGTTAGATACAGAGTAAAGCTCCCTCTACACTGTCCCATCAAACACTCCCAGGGTAGGTACGGGGAGGTTAGATACAGCATATACTGTGCTGCACTGTCGGAGGGGCTGTTCTGAGGGAGTGCTGCATTGTCGGAGGGGCAGTACTGAGGGAGTGCTGCACTGTCGGAGGGGCAGTACTGAGGGAGTGCTGCACTGTCGGAGGGGCAGTACTGAGGGAGTGCTGCACTGTCGGAGGGGCAGTACTGAGTGAGTGCTGCATTTTCGGAGGGGCAGTACTGCGGGATTGCTGCACTGTCGGAGGGGCAGTACTGAGGGAGTGCTGCACTGTCGGAGGGGCAGTACTGAGGGAGTGCTGCACTGTCGGAGGGGCAGTACTGAGGGAGTGCTGAGGTTCCTGATCCCTGCCCTGGGACCATTCACATGTAAATGTCCCCAGACAGCACACACCTCAGGAACTGTGTGACTCATCCTGGCCCTGACCATTGAGATGTTAATCAGCACAAGGCTCACTCACTCACCTTTACAGCTCAGGGACCGCCATTTTAAAAGTAACAATCACTTTTTTGCTTTCTCCAGGTCTCGCAACATGGCTCCACTCCCAGAGAATCCACGCTCCGGAAAACCAGGTGAAATAATCTCCCTCCGGGAATTCCCCTTAGTGAGCTGAGGTCTGGTATTTCAGTGTATCTGTGGGGGGAAGCTGTGTGTCTGTGTGTGTCTCTCCCCCCCACTCTCTGTCTCTCTCCTCTCTGTCCCTCTCTCTCTCCCTCTGTCTCTGCTTCTCTCTCTTTCTCTCCCTCCCTCTCTCTGTCCATCTCTCTCTCCCTCTGTCTCTGCTTCTCTCTCTTTCTCTCTCTCTCCCTCTCTTTCTCCCTCTGTCTCTGCTTCTCTCTCTTTCTCTCCCTCCCTCTCTCTGTCCATCTCGCTCTCTCCCTATGTCTCTGCTACTCTTTCTCTCTCCCTTCCACTCTCTGTCCATCTCTCTCTCCCTCTGTCTCTGCTTCTCTCTCTTTCTCTCCCTCCCTCTCTCTGTCCATCTCTCTCTCTCCCTCTGTCTCTGCTACTCTTTCTCTCTCCCTTCCACTCTCTGTCCATCTCTCTCTCCCTCTGTCTCTGCTTCTCTCTCTTTCTCTCTCTCTCCCTATCTTTCTCCCTCTGTCTCTGCTTCTCTCTCTCTCTCTCCCTCTCTCTCTCTGTCCATCTCTCTCTCCCTCTGACTCTGCTTTTCTCTCTCTCTTTCTTCCTCCCTCTCTCTGTCCATCTCTCTCTCCCTCTGACTCTGCTTCTCTCTTTCTCGCTCTTCCTCCCTCTCTCTGTCCATCTCTCTCTCTCTCTGTCTCTGCTTCTCTCTCTCTCTATCTGTCTGTCTGATGCTTGGACATTGATTACAGAGATCGACTGCTCTCTAATTTAATCTCCCTCTGCACTGTCCCATCAAACACTCCCAGGGCAGGTACAGTGGGTTAGATACAGAGTAAAGCTCCCTCTACACTGTCCATCAAACACTCCCAGGGCAGGTACAGGGGGTGAGATACAGAGTAAAGCTCCCTCTACACTGTCCCAGCAAACACTCCCAGGGCAGGAACAGGGGGTTAGATACAGAGTAAAGCTCCCTCTGCACTGTCCCAGCAAACACTCCCAGGGCAGGTACAGGGGGTTAGATACAGAGTAAAGCTCCTTCTGCACTGTTCCATCAAACACTCCCAGGGCAGGTACAGGGGGTTAGATACAGAGTAAAGCTCTCTCTACATTGTCCCAGCAAACACTCCCAGGGCAGGTACAGGGGGTTAGATACAGAGTAAAGCTCCCTCTACACTGTCCCATCAAACACTCCCAGGGCAGGTACAGGGGGTTAGGTACAGAGTAAAGCTCCCTCTACACTGTCCCAGCAAACACTACCAGGGCAGGTACAGGGGGTTAGATACAGAGTAAAGCTCCCTCTGCACCTTCCCAGACAACACTCCCAGGACAGGTACAGGGGGTTAGATACAGAGTAAAGCTCCCTCTGCACTGTCCCAGCAAACACTCCCAGGGCAGGTACAGGGGGTTAGATGCAGAGTAAAGCTCCCTCTACACTGTCCCAGCAAACACTCCCAGGGCAGGTACAGGGGGTTAGATACAGAGTAAAGCTCCTTCTGCACTGTCCCATCAAACACTCCCAGGGCAGGTACAGGGGGTTAGATACAGAGTAAAGCTCCCTCTACACTGTCCCATCAAACACTCCCAGGGCAGGTACAGGTGGTTAGATACAGAGTAAAGCTCCCTCTACACTGTCCCATCAAACACTCCCAGGGCAGGTACAGCACGGGGTTAGATACATAGTAAAGCTCCATCTACACTGTCCCATCAAACACTCCCAGGGCAGGTACAGGGGGTTAGATACAGAGTAAAGCTCCCTCTGCACTGTCCCATCAAACACTCCCAGGGCAGGTACAGGGGGTTAGATACAGAGTAAATCTCCCTCTACACTGTCCCATCAAACACTCCCAGGGCAGGTACAGCATGGGGTTAGATACAGAGTAAAGCTCTCTCTACACTGTCCCAGCAAACACTCCCAGGGCAGGTACAGGGGGTTAGATACAGAGTAAAGCTCCCTCTGCACTGTCCCATCAAACACTCCCAGGGCAGGTACAGCGGGTTAGATACAGAGTAAACCTCTCTCTACACTGTCCCAGCAAACACTTCCAGGGCAGGTACAGGGGGTTAGATACAGAGTAAAGCTCCCTCTACACTGTCCCATCAAACACTTTCAGGGCAGGTACAGCACGGGGTTAGATACAGAGTAAAGCTCCCTCTGCACTGTCCCAGCTAACACTCCCAGGGCAGGTACAGGGGGTTAGATACAGAGTAAAGCTCCTTCTGCACTGTCCCAGCAAACACTCCCAGGGCAGGTACAGGGGGTTAGATACAGAGTAAAGCTCCCTCCACACTGTCCCATCAAACACTCCCAGGGCAGGTACAGGGGGTAAGGTGCAGAGTAAAGCTCCCTCTACACTGTCCCAGCTAACACTACCAGGGCAGGTACAGGGGGTTAGATACAGAGTAAAGCTCCCTCTACACTGTCCCAGCAAACACTCCCAGCGCAGGTACAGGGGGTTAGATACAGAGTAAAGCTCCCTCCACACTGTCCCAGCAAACACTCCCAGGGCAGGTACAGGGGGTTAGATACAGAGTAAATCTCCCTCTACACTGTCCCATCAAACACTCCCAGGGCAGGTACAGCATGGGGTTAGATACAGATTAAAGCTCTCTCTACACTGTCCCAGCAAACACTCCCAGGGCAGGTACAGGGGGTTAGATACAGAGTAAAGCTCCTTCTACACTGTTCCATCAAACACTTCCAGGGCAGGTACAGCACGGTGTTAGATACAGAGTAAAGCTCTCTCTGCACTGTCCCATCAAACACTCCCAGGGCAGGTACAGGTGGTTAGATACAGATTAAAGCTCCCTCTACACTGTCCCATCAAACACTCCCAGGGCAGGTACAGGGGGTTAGATACAGAGTAAAGCTCCCTCTACACTGTCCCATCAAACACTCCCAGGGCAGGTACAGGGGGTTAGATACAGAGTAAAGCTCCCTCTACACTGTCCCATCAAACACTCCCAGGGCAGGTACAGGGGGTTAGATACAGAGTAAAGCTCCCTCTACACTGTCCCATCAAACACTCCCAGGGCAGGTACAGCACGGGGTTAGACACAGAGTAAAGCTCCCTCTACACTGTCCCATCAAACACTCCCAGGGTAGGTACGGGGGGGTTAGATACAGAATATACTGTGCTGCACTGTCGGAGGGGCAGTACTGAGGGAGTGCTGCATTGTCGGAGGGGCAGTACTGAGGGAGTGCTGCACCGTCGGAGGGGCACTGCTGAGGGAGTGCTGCACTTTCGGAGGGGCAGTACTGAGGGAGTGCTGCACTGTCGGAGGGGCAGTACTGAGGGAGTGCTGCACTGTCGGAGGGGCAGTACTGAGGGAGTGCTGCATTTTCGGAGGGGCAGTACTGCGGGAGTGCTGCACTGTCGGAGGGGCAGTACTGAGGGAGTGCTGCACTGTCGGAGGGGCAGTACTGAGGGAGTGCTGCTGTGTCGGAGGGGCAGTACTGAGGGAGTGCTGCATTTTCGGAGGGGCAGTACTGAGGGAGTGCTGAGGTTCCTGATCCCTGCCCTGGGACCATTCACATGTAAATGTCCCCAGACAGCACACACCTCAGGAACTGTGTGACTCACCCTTGCCCTGACCATTGAGATGTTAATCAGCACAAGGTTCACTCACTCACTCACTCACCTTTACAGCTCAGGGACCGCCATTTTACACTAACATTGTAACAATCACTTTTTTGCTTTCTCTAGGTCTCGCAACATGGCTCCACTCCCAGAGAATCCACGCTCCGGAAAACCAGGTGAATTCATCTCCCTCCGGGAATTCCCCTTAGTGAGCTGAGGTCTGGTATCTCAGTGTATCTGTGGGGGGAAGCTGTGTGTCTGTGTGTGTCTCTCCCCCACCCACTCTCTGTCTCTCTCCTCTCTGTCCCTCTCTCTCTCCCTCTGTCTCTGCTTCTCTCTCTTTCTCTCCCTCCCTCTCTCTGTCCATCTCTCTCTCTCCCTCTGTCTCTGCTACTCTTTCTCTCTCCGTTCCACTCTCTGTCCATCTCTCTCTCCCTCTGTCTCTGCTTCTCTCTCTTTCTCTCTCTCTCCCTCTCTTTCTCCCTCTGTCTCTGCTTCTCTCTCTCTATCTCCCTCCCTCTCTCTGTCCATCTCTCTCTCCCTCTGTCTCTGCTTCTCTCTCTTTCTCTCTCTCTCCCTCTCTTTCTCCCTCTGTCTCTGCTTCTCTCTCTTTCTCTCCCTCCCTCTCTCTGTCCATCTCTCTCTCTCCCTATGTCTCTGCTACTCTTTCTCTCTCCCTTCCACTCTCTGTCCATGTCTCTCTCCCTCTGTCTCTGCTTCTCTCTCTTTCTCTCCCTCCCTCTCTCTGTCCATCTCTCTCTCTCCCTCTGTCTCTGCTACTCTTTCTCTCTCCCTTGCACTCTCTGTCCATCTCTCTCTCCCTCTGTCTCTGCTTCTCTCTCTTTCTCTCTCTCTCCCTCTCTTTCTCCTTCTGTCTCTGCTTCTCTCTCTCTCTCTCTCCCTCTCTCTCTCTGTCCATCTCTCTCTCTCTCTGACTCTGCTTTTCTCTCTCTCTTTCTTCCTCCCTCTCTCTGTCCATCTCTCTCTCCCTCTGACTCTGCTTCTCTCTTTCTCGCTCTTCCTCCCTCTCTCTGTCCATCTCTCTCTCTCTCTGTCTCTGCTTCTCTCTCTCTATATCTGTCTGTCTGATGCTTGGACATTGATTACAGAGATCGACTGCTCTCTAATTTAATCTCCGTCTGCACTGTTCCATCAAACACTCCCAGGGCAGGTACAGTGGGTTAGATACAGAGTAAAGCTCCCTCTACACTGTCCATCAAACACTCCCAGGGCAGGTACAGGGGGTTAGATACAGAGTAAAGCTCCCTCTACACTGTCCCATCAAACACTCCCAGGGCAGGTACAGCACGGGGTTAGATACAGAGTAAAGCTCCCTCTACACTGTCCCATCAAACACTCCCAGGGCAGGTACACGGGGTTAGATACAGAGTAAAGCTCCCTCTACACTGTCCATCAAACACTCCCAGGGCAGGTACAGGGGGTTAGATACAGAGTAAAGCTCCCTCTACACTGTCCCATCAAACACTCCCAGGGCAGGTACAGGGGGTTGGATACAGAGTAAAGCTCCCTCTACACTGTCCCGTCAAACACTCCCAGGGCAGGAACAGGGGGGTTAGATACAGAGTAAAGCTCCCTCTACAGTGTCCCATCAAACACTCCCAGGGCAGGTACAGGGGGTTAGATACGGAGATAATCTCCCTCTACACTGTCCCATCAAACACTCCCAGGGCAGGTACAGAGGGTTAGATACAGAGTAAAGCTCCCTCTACACTGTCCCATCAAACACTCGCAGGGCAGGTACAGGGGGTGAGATACAGAGTAAAGCTCCCTCTACACTGTCCCATCAAACACTCCCAGGGCAGGTACAGCACAGAGTTAGATACAGAGTAAAGCTCCCTCTACACTGTCCCATCAAACACTCCCAGTGCAGGTACAGGGGGTTAGATACAGAGTAAAGCTCCCTCAACACTGTCCCATCAAACACTCCCAGGGCAGGTACAGGGGGTTAGATACAGAGATAATCTCCCTCTACACTGTCCCATCAAACACTCCCATGGCAGGTACAGGGGGTTAGATACAGAGTAAAGCTCCCTCTACACTGTCCCATCAAACACTCCCAGGGCAGGTACAGGGGGTTAGATACAGAGTAAAGCTCCCTCTACACTGTCCCATCAAACACTCCCAGGGCAGGTACAGCACGGGGTTAGATACAGAGTAAAGCTCCCTCTACACTGTCCCATCAAACACTCCCTGGGCAGGTACAGGGGGTTACATACAGAGTAAAGCTCCCTCGACACTGTCCCATCAAACACTCCCAGGGCAGGTACAGCACGGGGTTAGATACAGATTAAAGCTCCCTCTACACTGTCCATCAAACACTCCCAGGGCAGGTACAGGGGGTTAGATACAGAGATAATCTCCCTCTACACTGTCCCATCAAACATTCCCAGGGCAGGAAAGGGGGTTACATACAGAGTAAAGTTCCCTCTGCACTGTCCCATCCAATACTCCCAGGGCATGTAAAGGTGGTTTGATACAGAATAAAGCTCTGTCTACACTGTCCCATCAAACACTCCCAGCGCAGGTACAGCACGGAGTTAGATACAGAGTAAAGCTCTCTCTACACTGTCCCATCAAACACTCCCAGGGCAGGTACGGGGGGGTTAGATACAGAATATACTGTGCTGCACTGTCGGAGGGGCTGTTGTGACGGAGTGCTGCACCGTCGGAGGGGCACTGCTGAGGGAGTGCTGCACTTTCGGAGGGGCAGTACTGAGGGAGTGCTGCACTGTCGGAGGGGCACTGCTGAGGGAATGCTGCACTTTCGGAGGGGCAGTACTGAGGGAGTGCTGCACTGTCGGAGGGGCAGTACTGAGGGAGTGCTGAGGTTCCTGATCCCTGCCCTCGGTCCATTCACATGTAAATGTCCCCAGACAGCACACACCTCAGGAACTGTGTGACTCACCCTGGCCCTGACCATTGAGATGTTAATCAGCACAAGGCTCACTCACTCACTCACTCACCTTTACAGCTCAGGGACCGCCATTTTACACTAGCATTGTAACAATCACTTTTTTGCTTTCTCTAGATCTCGCAACATGGCTCCACTCCCAGAGAATCCACGCTCCGGAAAACCAGGTGAAATAATCTCCCTCCGGGAATTCCCCTTAGTGAGCTGAGGTCTGGTATCTCAGTGTATCTGTGGGGGGAAGCTGTGTGTCTGTGTGTGTCTCTCCCCCCCCACTCTCTGTCTCTCTCCTCTCTGTCCCTCTCTCTCTCCCTCTGTCTCTGCTTCTCTCTCTTTCTCTCCCTCCCTCTCTCTGTCTATCTCTCTCTCCCTCTGTCTCTGCTTCTCTCTCTTTCTCTCCCTCCCTCTCTCTGTCTATCTCTCTCTCTCCCTCTGTCTCTGCTACTCTTTCTCTCTCCCTCCCACTCTCTGTCTATCTCTCTCTCCCTCTGTCTCTGCTTCTCTCTCTTTCTCTCTCTCTCCCTCTCTTTCTCCCTCTGTCTCTGCTTCTCTCTCTCTCTCTCCCTCACTCTCTCTGTCCATCTCTCTCTCCTTCTCATTCTCTCTCCCTCCCTCTCTCTGTCCATCTCTCTCTCCCTCTGACTCTGCTTCTCTCTCTCTCGCTCTTCCTCCCTCTCTCTGTCCATCTCTCCCTCTCTCTGTCTCTGCTTCTCTCTCTCTGTCTCTGCTTCTCTCTCTCTCTATCTGTCTCTCTGATGCTTGGACATTGATTACAGAGATCGACTGCTCTCTAATTTAATCTCCCTCTGCACTGTCCCATCAAACACTCCCAGGGCAGGTACAGGGGGTTAGATACAGAGTAAAGCTCCCTCTACACTGTCCCATCAAACACTCCCAGGGCAGGTACAGGGGGTTAGATACAGAGTAAAGCTCCCTCTACACTGTCCCATCAAACACTCCCAGGGCAGGTCCAGCACGGGGTTAGATACAGAGTAAAGCTCCCTCTACAGTGTCCCATCAAACACTCCCAGGGCAGGTACAGGGGGTTAGAGACAGAGTTAAGCTCCCTCTACACTGTCGCATCAAACACTCCCAGGGCAGGTACAGGGGTTTAGATACAGAGTAAAGCTCCCTCTACACTGTCCCATCAAACACTCCCAGGGCAGGTACAGCACGGGGTTAGATACAGAGTAAAGCTCCCTCTACACTGTCCCATCAAACACTCCCAGGGCAGGTACAGGTGGTTAGATACAGAATAAAGCTCCCTCTGCACATGTCCCATCAAACACTCCCAGGGCAGGTACCGTGGGTTAGATACAGAGTAAAGCTCCCTCTACACTGTCCCATCAAACACTCCCAGGGCAGGTACAGGGGGTTAGATACAGAGTAAAGCTCCCTCTACACTGTCCCATCAAACACTCCTAGGGCAGGTACAGGGCGTTAGATACAGAGTAAAGCTCCCTCTACACTGTCCCATCAAACACTCCCAGGGCAGGCACAGCACGGGGTTAGATACAGAGTAAAGCTCCCTCTACACTGTCCCATCAAACACTCCCAGGGCAGGGACAGCACGGGGTTAGATACAGAGTAAAGCTCCCTCTACACTGTCCCATCAAACACTCCCAGGGCAGGTACAGGGGGTTAGATACAGAGTAAAGCTCCCTCTACACTGTCCCATCAAACACTCCCAGGGCAGGTACAGGGGGTTAGATACAGAGTAAAGCTCCCTCTACACTGTCCCATCAAACACTCCTAGGGCAGGTACAGGGCGTTAGATACAGAGTAAAGCTCCCTCTACACTGTCCCATCAAACACTCCCAGGGCAGGTACACGGGTTTAGATACAGAGTAAAGCTCCCTCGACACTGTCCCATCAAACACTCCCAGGGCAGGGACAGCACGGGGTTAGATACGGAGATAAGAACATATGAAATAGGAGCAGGAGTAGGCCATATGGCCCCTCGAGCCTGCTCCACCATTTAATACGATCATGTCTAATCCGATCATGGACTCAGCTCCACTTCCCTGCCCGTTCCCTATAAACCCTTATCCCTTATCGGTTAAGGAACTGTCTATCTCTGTCTTAAATTTATTCAATGTCCCGGCTTCCACAGCTCTCTGAGGCAGCGAGTTCCACAGATTTACAACCCTCTGAGAGAAGAAATTCCTCCTCATCTCAGTTTTAAATGGGCGGCCCCTTATTCTAAGACCATGCCCCCTAGTTCTAGTCTCCCCCATCAGTGGGAACATCCTCTCTGCATCCACCTTGTCGAGCCCCTCATTATCTGATCCGTTTTGTTAGTTAGTTACCTGCGGTCTTATAGTTCATTACATTTGGAGAGAGCACCTCTCTGTTTGTCTCTCTGTCTCACTCCCTCTATCTCCCTCTCCCACTCTCCCTCGCTCTCTTTCTATCTCTCCCATTCTGTCTCGCTACCTCTCTCTCCCTCTGCCTCTATCTCTCTCCCACTCTGTATCGCTTCATCGCTCTCTCTCTCGCTTTCTCTCTCGCTCTGTTTCTCTCCCTCTCTCTCTACCTCTCTCTCTCCCGCTCTCTCTCTATTGTTCTCTCCGTCTCTCTATCTCTCTCCGTCTTACTCTCTCTCTCACACTGTATCCCTCCCTCTTTCGCCCTCTCTCTCTCTCTGTTCCTCCCTCTCTCTCTCAATCTCTGTCTCGCTTTCGCACTCTCTTTCTGTCTCTCTCTCTCTCACACTATCTCTCTCTCTCGCTCTCTCTCTGTCTCTCTATCTCTCTGCCTCTCAATCCCTGTCTCTCTCGCGCGCTCTCACGTTCTGTCTCTCTCTCTGTCTCTTTCTCTCTCTGTCTTTCTCTCTCTCTGTTTTCACTTTCTCTCTTATCTGTCTTTCTCCCTATCTCTCTCGGTCTCATGACCTGTCTCTCTCTCTCTCTCTCTCGCTCTGTCTCTGTCTCTCTCTCCCTCTCTATCTCCATCTCTCTCTCTCTCCTCTCTCTCTCTCCCTCTCTATCTGTCTCTCTCTCTCTGTCTCTCCCTGTCTCCCTCAGTCTCTCGGACTCTGTAACAAGAGACTTGGTATAAAATGGTCACCACGCATCTCGTAAAATGGCTGCTCAATCTCACACAAACTAATCCCACTGTCCCGCTCTCTCCCCATAGTCCTGTATCAATCCCCAAACTAATCCCACTGCCCCGCTCTCTCCCCATAGTCCTGTATCAATCTCCAAACTAATCCCACTGTCCTGCTCTCTCCCCATAGTCCTGTATCAATCTCCAAACTAATCCCACTGCCCCGCTCTCTCCCCATAGTCCTGTATCAATCCCCAAACTAATCCCACTGCCCCGCTCTCTCTCCATAGTCCTGTATCGATCTCCAAACTAATCCCACTGCCCCGCTCTCTCCCCATAGTCCTGTATCAATCCCCAAACTAATCCCACTGCCCCACTCTCTCCCCATAGTCCTGTATCAATCTCCAAACTAATCCCACTGCCCCGCTCTCTCCCCATAGTCCTGTATCAATCCCCAAACTAATCCCACTGCCCCACTCTCTCCCCATAGTCCTGTATCAATCTCCAAACTAATCCCACTGCCCCACTCTCTCCCCATAGTCCTGTATCAATCCCAGAATCTATACAGAAGTGAGACAGACAGAGAGAGAGAGAGACACACACATACACACTCTCTCTCTCTCCCTCTCGCTCTCTCTCACTGTCTCTCTCTCTCTGTCTCTCTCACTCTCTTTCTCTGTTCCTCTCTTTCACTCTGTCCCTCTCTCTGTCTCGCCCTCTTTCTGTCGCTCTCTCTCTCTGTCTCTGTCTCACTCTGTATCTCTCTCTCTCTCTCTTTCTCTCTCTCTGTCCCTCTCTCTGTTCCTCTCGCTCTCTCTCTCCCTCTCTTTTCCTCTCTCTGTCCTTCTCCCTATCTCCCTCTCTCTCTCTTGCTCTCTCTGTCTGTGCCTCTCTCTCTCTCTGTCCTCCTCTCTCTATCTCTTTCCCTGTGTTTCTCTCTCTCTGTCTGTCTCTCTCCCTCTTTCTCCCTTTCCCTCTCTCTCCATCCCCCTCTCTCTCTATCCCTCTCTGTCTCTCTCTGCCTCTCTCTCCTGCATTTTTCCATCTCTCTCTCTCTCTCTGTCTCCCTTTCTCTCTTTAGATATATAACTCTTTCTCTCTCTGTCTATCTCACTCTCTCATTTTATCTCTCTTTGTCTGTCTCTCTCTGTCTCACTCTCTCTCTCTCTCTCTCTCTCTGTTTCTTTCTCTCTCTCTCTGTCTTTCTTTCTCTGTCTCTCTCTCTATCCCTCTCATTCTATCCCTCTCTCTCTCCCAATCTCTCTCTCTCGCTCTCTCTCTCACTCTCTCTCTGTCTTGCTCTCTCTCTCTCTGTCTCTCTCTCACCATCTCTCTGTCTGTCTTCCTGTCTCCCTCTCTCCCTCTCTCTTTCTCTCTCTCTCGCTCTCTGTCTCTCTCTCGCTCTATCTAGTTGTCTCTATCTCTCTCTCTCTCTCTCTCTGTCTTTCTTTCTCTCTCTGTCTCTCTCTCTGTCTCTCTCTCACCATCTCTCTGTCTGTCTTCCTGTCTCCCTCTCTCCCTCTCTCTTTCTCTCTCTCTCGCTCTCTGTCTCTCTCTCTCGCTCGATCTAGCTGTCTCTATCTCTCTCTCTCTCTCTGTCTATCTGTCTCGCTGTCTTTCTCTCTCTCTCTCTGTCTTCTCTCTCTCTCTCTCACTCTGTCTCTCTCTCTCTCTCTCTCTCACGCTGTCTTTCTTCCTCTCTCTGACTCTCTCTCTGTCTCTCTCTATCCCTCTCTTACTATCCCTCTCTCTCTATCCCTCTCTCTCTCTCCCTTCCTCTCTCTCTCTGCCTTTCTCTCTCACTGTGTCTCTGAGTTTCTCACTCTGTCTCTCTCTCCTGTATCTTTTCATCTCTTTCTCTCTCTCTGTCCCTCCCTCTGTGCCCCTCTCTCTCTCCTTATCTCTCTCTCAGTAACTCTGTCTCTCTCTCTGTCTCTCTCTCTCTCTCTCCATGTCTCACTTTAACTCTCCCTCTCTCCCTATCTCTCTCTATCCCTCTCTAACTTTGACTGTCTCTCTCTCCCTATCGCTGACACACTTTGCCATTCTCACTCTGTCACACTCACTCTCTCTGTCTCTATCTCTCTCTGTCTCGTTCACTCACTCTGTCTCTGTCTCTTTCTCTCTGTCTCTCTCTCTCTCTGTCTCTCTGTCTCTCTCTCTCACTGTCTTTCTCTTTTTCTGGCTCTCTCTGTCTGTCTCTACCTCTCTCTCTTTGTCTCTCTCTGTATCACTCTCTCTCACCCTATCTCTCTCTATCCTTCCCTCTCTCTCTGACTCTCTCTGTCACTCTCCCTCACCCTGTCTGCCCCGCTCTCTCCCCATAGCCCTGTATCAATCCCCAAACTAATCCCACTGCCCCGCTCTCTCCCCATAGTCCTGTATCAATCCCCAAACTAATCCCACTGCCCCGCTCTCTCCCCATAGTCCTGTATCAATCCCCAAACTAATCCCACTGCCCCGCTCTCTCCCCATAGTCCTGTATCAATCCCCAAACTAATCCCACTGCCCCGCTCTCTCCCCATAGTCCTGTATCAATCTCCAAACTAATCCCACTGTCCCGCTCTCTCCTCATAGTCCTGTATCAATCTCCAAACTAATCCCACTGTCCCGCTCTCTCCCCATAGTCCTGTATCAATCTCCAAACTAATCCCACTGCCCCGCTCTCTCCCCATAGTCCTGTATCAATCCCCAAACTAATCCCACTGCCCCGCTCTCTCCCCATAGTCCTGTATCAATCCCGAAACTAATCCCACTGCTCCGCTCTCTCCCCATAGCCCTGTATCAATCCCCAAACTAATAGAGGGAGCTTTACTCTGTATCTAACCTGTGCTGTACCTACCCTGGGAGTGTTTGATGGGACAGTGTAGAGGGAGCATTACTCTGTATCTAACCCCCTGTACCTGCCCTGGGAGTGTTGATGGGACAGTGTAGAGGGAGCTTTACTCTGTATCTTACCCCCTGTACCTGCCCTGGGAGTGTTTGATGGGACAGTGTAGAGGGAGCTTTACTCTGTATCTAACCCCTGTACCTGCCCTGGGAGTGTTTGATGGGACAGTGTAGAGGGAGCTTTACTCTGTATCTAACCCCCTGTACCAGCCGTGGGAGTTTTTGATGGGACAGTGTCGAGGGAGCTTTACTCTGCATCTAACCCCGTGCTGTACCTGCCCTGGGAGTGTTTGATGGGACAGTGTAGAGGGAGCTTTACTCTGTATATAACCCCCTGTACCTGCCCTGGGAGTGTTTGATGGGACAGTGTAGAGGGAGCTTTACTTTGTATCTAACCCCCTGTACCTGCCCTGGGAGTATTTGATGGGACAGTGTAGAGGGAGCTTTACTCTGTATATAACCCCCTGTACCTGCCCTGGGAGTGTTTGATGGGACAGTGTAGAGGGAGCTTTACTCTGTTTCTAACCCCCTGTACCTGCCCTGGGAGTGTTTGATGGGACAGTGTAGAGGGAGATTTACTCTGTATCTAACCCCCTGTACCTGCCCTGGGAGTGTTTGATGGGACAGTGTAGAGGGAGCTTTACTCTGTATCTAACCCCGTGCTGTACCTGCCCTGGGAGTGTTTGATGGGACAGTGTAGAGGGAGATTTACTCTGTATCTAACCCCCTGTAACTGCCCTGGGAGTGTTTGATGGACAGTGTAGAGGGAGCTTTACTCTGTATCTAACCCCCTGTACCTGCCCAGGGAGGTTTGATGGGACAGTGCAGAGTGAGATTAAATGCCCAACTCTCTCTGTCCCTCTCGCTTTCTCTCTGTCAGTCTCTCTCTCTGTCTGTTCCTCTCTCTCTCTCGCTCTCTCTTTCAGTCTCCCTCTCTCAATCCATAATTCTCTCACTGCTTCTCCCCTGTCACCCTCTCTTTTTCTCTCTCCCTGTCTCTCATTCCCATTGTGATGTTTCCTTGATTGAAAAGTACCCTGACATATTGCAGCCTGACTGTTTCAACCCACAGCAAGAAATCACATTTCTGGGACATTTTTGATTTGCTAACCATCCAATTGTGGCTTGGAATGTGTGGGTTAAATCCAGTTTCTCCATCTGAAAACTGTGAGTGTTTCAGATTGAGCAGTATATGGGATCAAAGGCTGATTCAGACAATGCTGCATTGTGGAACGGTGTGATATCTTCACAGGGCAGGACATGGAGAACCAAGTTTTGTTGGTTTGAATAAGGTGTAAATACGATTGTGTCGCCCCCTCACAGATACACAGGATTGAAGCTGTTTACCATCAATGCCCTGAAAGAATGAAATGGTTCAACAAGGTGTGACTGACTTCAAACTCTTCAAACACATGAAGGACCCAGAGACTGGGACCAATACACAAAGCCCCGAGCCCAGACAGGCAAACCAGGTTTGTTCACAGATCTCACATTTTGGTTTAGATTTCAAAAATATACTTTATTATGCTCTCTCCCCATAGTCCTGTATCAAACTCCAAACTAATCCCACTGCCCCGCTCTCTCCCCATAGCCCTGTATCAATCTCCAAACTAATCCCACTGCCCCGCTCTCTCCCCATAGTCCTGTCTCAATCCCCAAACTAATCCCACTGCACCGCTCTCTCCCCATAGTCCTGTATCAATTCCCAAACTAATCCCACTGCCCCGCTCTCTCCCTATAGTCGTGTATCAATCCCAAACTAATCCCACTGCACCGCTCTCTCCCCATAGTCCTGTATCAATTCCCAAACTAATCCCACTGCCCCGCTCTCTCCCCATAGTCCTGTATCAATTCCCAAGCTAATCCCACTGCCCCGCTCTTTCCCCATAGTCCTGTATCAATCTCCAAACTAATCCCACTGCACCGCTCTCTCCCCATAGTCCTGTATCAATTCCCAAACTAATCCCACTGCCCCGCTCTCTCCCTATAGTCGTGTATCAATCCCCAAACTAACCCCACTGCCCCGCTCTCTCCCCATAGTCCTGTATCAATCTCCAAACTAATCTCACTGCCCCGCTCTCTCCCCATAGTCCTGTATCAATCCCCAAACTAATCCCACTGCCCCGCTCTCTCCCCATAGTCCTGTATCAATCTCCAAACTAATCCCACTGCCCCGCTCTCTCCCCATAGTCCTTTATAAATCCGCAAATTAATCCCACTGCCCCGCTCTCTCCCCATAGTCCTGGATCAATCCCCAAACTAATCCCACTGCCCCGCTCTCTTCACATAGTCCTGTAACAATCTCCAAACTAATCCCACTGTCCCGCTCTCTCCCCATAGTCCTGTATCAATCCCCAAACTAATCCCACTGCCCCGCTCTCTCCCCATAGTCCTGTATCAATCCCCAAACTAATCCCACTGCCCCGCTCTCTCCGAATAGCCCTGTATCAATCCCCAAACTAATCCAACTGCCCCGCTCTCTCCTCATTGTCCTGTATCAATCCCCAAACTAATCCCACTGCCCCGCTCTCTCCCCATAGTCCTGTATCAATCCCCAAACTAATCCCACTGCCCCGCTCTCTCCCCATAGTCCTGTATCAATCCCCAAACTAATCCCACTGCCCCGCTCTCTCCCCATAGTCCTGTATCAATCCCCAAACTAATCCCACTGCCGCGCTCTCTCCCCATAGTCCTGTATCAATCCCCAAACTAATCCCACTGCCCCGCTCTCTCCCCATAGTCCTGTATCAATCCCCAAACTAATCCCACTGCCCCGCTCTCTCCCCATAGTCCTGTATCAATCCCCAAACTAATCCCACTGCCCCGCTCTCTCCCCATAGTCCTGTATCAATCCCCAAACTAATCCCACTGCCGCGCTCTCTCCCCATAGTCCTGTATCAATCCCCAAACTAATCCCACTGCCCCGCTCTCTCCCCATAGTCCTGTATCAATCCCCAAACTAATCCCACTGCCCAGCTCTCTCCCCATAGTCCTGCATTCATCCCGGAATCTATACAGAAAGTGAGACAGACAGAGAGAGAGAGAGACACACACATGCACACTCTCTCTCTCTCTCCCTCTCGCTCTCACTCACTGTATCTCTCTCTCTGTCTCTCTCACTCTCCCTCTCTCTGTTCCTCTCTTTCACTCTGTCCCTCTCTCTGTCTCGCCCTATTTCTGTCTCTCTCTCTGTCTCTCTCTCTCACTCTGTATCTCTCTCTCTCTCTCTCTCTCTTTCTCTCTCTCTGTCCCTCTCTCTGTTCCTCTCGCTCTCTCTTCTCTCACTCTGTATCTCTCTCTCTCTCTTTCTCTCTCTCTGTTCCTCTCGCTCTCTCTCTATCTCTCTCCCTCTCTCTTTCCCTCTCTCTGTCCTTCTCCCTATCTCCCTCTCTCTCTCTGTGCCTCTCTCTCTCTCTTTCCTACAATCTCTATCTCTCTGTCTCTCTCTCTCTCTCTTTCCCTGTGTTTCTCTCTCTCTTTCTGTCTCTCTCCCTCTTTCTCCCTATCCCTCTCTCTCTCTATCCCCCTCTCTCTCTATGTCTCTCTCTCCTGCATTTTTCCATCACTATCTCTCTCTGTCCCTCTCTCTGTCTCCCTCTCTCTCTTTCTCCGTTTCTTGCTCTCTCTCTCTGTCTCTCTCACTCACTCATTTTCTCACTCTCTGTCTATCTCTCTCTGTCTCTAACTCTCTGTCTCTCTCTCTCTCTTTCTCCATTTCTTGCTCTCTCTCTCTGTCTCTCTCACTCACTCATTTTTTCTCTCTCTGTCTGTCTCTCTCTGTCTCTATCTCTCTCTATCTCTTTATCTGTTTCTTGCTCTATCTCCCTGTCTCTCTCTCTCTCTCTCTCTTTATCTGTTTCTCGCTCTCTCTCTCTGTCTCTCTCTGTCTCTCTCTCTCTCTGTGTCTCTGAGTTTCTCTCTCTGTCTCTCTCCTGTCTCTTTCCATCTTTCTCTCTCTCGCTCTGTCTCTCTGTCTCTCTCTCTCTCACTGTCTCTCTCACTCTCTCTCTCTATCTATCTGTCTCTCTTTCTGTCATCTCTCTCTCTCTGTCCCTCTCTCCCTATCTCTCTCTGTCTGTTTCACTCTATCTCTCTCTGACACTCTCTGTCTCTCTCTGTCTCTCAGTCACACTCACTCTCTCTGTCTCTCTCTCTGCCTCGTTCTCTCGCTCTGTCTCTCTCTCTGACTTGTTCTCTCTGTCTCTCCCTCTCTCGCTCTGTCTTTCTCCTTCTCTCTCTGTCTCTCTATCTCGCTCTGTCTCTCTCCTTCTCTCTCTCTCTGTCTCACTCCCTCTCTGTCTCTCTCTTCCTATCTCTCTCTATCCCTCTCTCCCACTCTCCTGTCTCTTTCCATCTCTCTTTTTCTCTCCGTCTCTCTATCTGTCTGTCTCTCTCTCTTTCTCTGTCTCTGTCACTCTCTCTCTCTCCCTCTCTCTGTCCCTCTCTCTGTATTTCTCTCTCTGTTTCTCTCCCTCTCTCTCTCCTGTCTCTTTCCATCTCTCTCTCATTCTATCTCCCTCTCTCTTTCTCTCTCTTTGTCTCTCTCTCTCTGACAGCCTCGCTCTGTCTCTCTCTCTCTCTATCTGTTTCTATCTCTCTGTCTCTCGCTCTCTTTCTCTCTCTCTCTATCTCTGTCTCTCTATCTGTCTCTCTCTCTCTCTGTCTCTCTCTCTCTCTGTCTCTCTCTCTCTCTGTCTCTCTGAGTTTCTCTCTGTCACTCTGTATCTCTCTCATGTCTCTTTCCATCTCTTTCTCTCTCTCGGTCTCTCTTTCTCTCTCACTGTCTCTCTCTCTCTGTCCCTCCCTCTGTTCCCCGCTCTCTCTCTGTGTCTCTCTCACTATTTCTGTCTCTCACTCTCTCTCACTCTCCCTATCTCTCTCTATCCCTCTCTCTCTGTCTGTCTGTCTCTCTCCCCCTCTCTCTTGACACTCTCTGCCTCTCTCTCTCTCTCTGTCACACTCACTCTCTCTGTCTCTCTCTCTCTCTCTCTCACTCTCTGTGTGTGTCTCGCTCTCTCTCTCTGACCCTCTCTGTCTCTCTCTCTCTGACTCTATCTGTCTCTCTCTCTCTGTTCCCCTCTGTCTCTCTCTCAGTCTCTCTCTCGCTGTCTAAGTTTCTCTCCCTCTCTGTCTCTCTCTGTATGTCTATCAATCCCAAACTAATCCCACTGCCCCGCTCTCTCCTCATAGTCCTGTATCAATCCCCAAACTAATCCCAATGCCCCGCTCTCTCCCCATAGTCCTGTATCAATCCCCAAACTAATCCCACTGCCCTGCTCTCTCCTCATAGCCCTGGATCAATCCCTAAACTAATCCCACTGCCCCGCTCTCTTCCCATAGCCCTGTATCAATCCCCAAACTAATCCCACTGCCCCGCTCTCTCCTCATAGTCCTGTATCAATCCTCAAACTAATCCCGCTGCCCCGCTCTCTCCCCATAGTCCTGTATCAATCCCCAAACTAATCCCACTGCCCCGCTCTCTCCTCATAGCCCTGTATCAATCCCCAAACTAATCCCACTGCCCGCTCTCTCCCCATAGTCCTGTATCAATCCCCAAACTAATCCCACTGCCCCGCTCTCTCCCCATAGTCCTGTATCAATCCCCAAACTAATCCCACTGCCCCGCTCTCTCCCCATAGTCCTGTATCAATCCCCAAACTAATCCCACTGCCCCGCTCTCTCCCCATAGTCCTGTATCAATCCCCAAACTAATCCCACTGCCCCGCTCTCTCCCCATAGTCCTGAATCAATCCCCAAACTAATCCCACTGCCCCGCTCTCTCCCCATAGTCCTGTATCAATCCCCAAACTAATCCCACTGCCCCGCTCTCTCCCCATAGTCCTGTATCAATCCCCAAACTAATCCCACTGCCCCTCTCTCCCCATAGTCCTGTATCAATCCCCAAACTAATCCCACTGCCCCGCTCTCTCCCCACAGTCCTGTATCAATCCCCAAACTAATCCCACTGTCCCGCTCTCTCCCCATAGTCCTGTATCAATCCCAGAATCGATACAGAAAGTGAGACAGACAGAGAGAGAGAGAGAGACACACACACTCACACTCTCTCTCTCCCTCTCACTCTCTCTCACTGTCTCTCTCTCTGTCTCTCTCACTCTCCCTCTCTCTGTTCCTCTCTTTCACTCTGTCCCTCTCTCTGTCTCGCCCTATTTCTGTCTCACTCTCTCTCTCTCTCTCTCTCTCTCTTTCTCTCTCTCTCACTCTATCTCTCTTCCTCGCTCTTTCTCTCTCTCTGTCCCTCTCGCTCTCTCTCTCTCCCTCTCTCTTTCCCTCTCTCTGTCCTTCTCCCTATCTCTCTCTGTGCCTCTCTCTCTCTGTCCTACAATCTCTATCTCTCTGTCTCTCTCTCTCTCTCTCTCTCTTTCCCTGTGTTTCTCTCTCTCTTTCTGTCTCTCTCCCTCTTTCTCCCTATCCCTCTCTCTCTCTATCCCTCTCTCTCTCTATCCCTCTCTCTCTCTCTCTGTCTCTCTCTCCTGCATTTTTCCATCTCTCTCTCTCTCTGTCCCTCTCTCTGTCTCCCTCTCTCTCTATATATATATATATAACTCTGTCTCTATCTCTCTCTCTCTATCTCTCTCACTCTCTCATTTTCTCACTCTCTCTATCTCTCTCTGTCTCTAACTCTCTGTCTCTCTTTCTCCGTTTCTTGCTCTCTCTCTCTGTCTCTCTGTCTCTCTCACTCACTTATTTTCTCTCTCTGTCTGTCTCTCTCTGTCTCTATCTCTCTGTCTCTCTCTCTCTCTTTATCTGTTTCTCTCTATCTCTGTCTGTCTCTCTCTCTCTCTGTGTCTCTGAGTTTCTCTCTCTGTCTCTCCCCTGTCTCTTTCCATCTTTCTCTCTCTCGCTCTGTCTCTCTGTCTCTCTCTCTCTCACTGTCTCTCTCTATCTCTCTGTCTCTCTTTCTGTCGTCTCTCTCTCTCTGTCCCTCTCTCCCTATCTCTCTCTATCCCCCTTTCTCTCTGTCTGTTTCACTCTACCTCTCTCTGACACTCTCTGTCTCTCTCTGTCTCTCAGTCACACTCACTCTCTCTGTCTCTCTCTCTGCCTCGTTCTCTCGCTCTGTCTCTCTCTTTAACTTGTTCTCTCTGTCTCTCTCTCTCGCTCTGTCTTTCTCCTTCTCTCTCTGACTCTCTCTCTCGCTCTGTCTCTCTCCTTCTCTCTCTCTCTGTCTCACTCCCTCTCTGTCTCTCTCTTCCCCTCTCTCCCACTCTCCTGTCTCTTTCCATCTCTCTCTTTCTCTATCTCTCTATCTGTCTGTCTCTCTCTCTTTCTCTGTCACTCTCTCTCTCTCTCCCTCTCTCTGTCCCTCTCTCTGTCCCTCTCTCTGTGTTTCTCTCTCTGTCTCTCTCCCTCTCTCTCTCCTGTCTCTTTCCATCTCTCTCTCATTCTATCTCCCTCTCTCTTTCTCTCTCTCTGTCTCTCTTTCTCTGACAGCCTCGCTCTGTCTCTCTCTCTCTCTATCTGTTTCTATCTCTCTGTCTCTCGCTCTCTTTCTCTCTCTCTCTATCTCTGTCTCTCTATCTGTCTCTCTCTCTCTGTTTCTCCCTCTCTCTCTCTCTGTCTCTCTCCCTCTCTCTGTGTTTCTCCCTCTCTTTCTCTGTCTCTCCCCCTCTCTCAACATCCGTCTCTCCTCCTATCCCTCTCTCTCTCTATCACTCTCGCTCTCTGTCTCCCTCTCTCTCTCTCTCCTGTTTCGTTCCATCTCTTGCTCTCTCTTTCTTTCTCTCTGTCCCCCCACACGCTCTCTCTCTCTCTGTCTCTCTATCTCTCTCTGTCTTTCTCTCTGTCTGTCTCTCTCTCTCTCTCTCTGTCTCATTCACTCCCTATCTCTCTCTCTCTGTCTCTCTGTCTATCTCTCTCTCTGTCTCTCTCTCTATCCCTCTCTCTCTATCCCTCTCTCTCACTCCCTCTCTCTCTCTCTGTCTCTCTCTCTCTGTGTCTCTCTCTCTGTGTCTCCGAGTTTCTCTCTGTCTCTCTTTATCTCTCTCCTGTCTCTTTTCATCTCTTTCTCTCTCTCGGTCTCTCTCACTGTCTCTCTCTCTCTGTCCCTCCCTCTGTTCCCCGCTCTCTCTCTCTGTCTCTCTCACTATTTCTGTCTCTCTCTCTCACTCTCCCCATCTCTCTCTATCCCTCTCTCTCTGTCTGTCTGTCTCTCTCCCCCTCTCTCTGACACTCTCTGCCTCTCTCTCTCTCTCTGTCACACTCACTCTCTCTGTCTGTCTCGCTCTCTCTCTCTGACCCTCTCTGTCTCTCTCTCTCTGACTCTATCTGTCTCTCTCTCTCTCTTCCTCTCTGTCTCTCTCTCAGTCTCTCTCTCCCTGTCTAAGTGTCTGTCCATCTCTGTCTCTCTCTGTCTGTATGTCTATCAATCCCTAAACTAATCCCACTGCCCCGCTCTCTCCCCATAGTCCTGTATCAATCCCTAAACTAATCCCACTGCCCCGCTCTCTCCCCATAGCCCTGCATCAATCCCTAAACTAATCCCAATGCCCCGCTCTCTCCCCATAGCCCTGTATCATTCCCCAAAATAATCCCACTGCCCCACTCTCTCCCCATAGTCCTGTATCAATCCCCAAACTAATCCCACTGCCCCGCTCTCTCCCCATAGTCCTGTATCAATCTCCAAACTAATCACACTGCCCCGCTCTCTCCCCATAGTCCTGCATCAATCCCCAAACTAATCCCACTGCCCCGCACTCTCCCCATAATCCTGTATCAATCCCCAAACTTTGTCTCTCTTTGTCTCTTTGTCTCTCTCTACTGTCTCTTTTCATCTCTTTCTCTCTCTCTGTCCCTTTCACTGTGCCCCTCTCTCTCTCTCTTTATCTCTCTCTCACTAACTCTGTCTCTCTCTCTCTCCCTCTCTCTGTATCTCTCTCTGTCCCTCTCTCTCTTTGACTGTCTCTCTCTCCCTCTCTCTGACACTCTCTGCCACTCTCTCTTTGTCACACTCACTCTCTCTGTCTCTCTCTTTCTCTGGCTCTCTCTGTCTGTTTCTCCCTCTCTCTCTTTGACTCTCTCTGTGTCACTCTCTCTCTCCCTGTCTCTCTCTCTCACTCTCTGTGTCTCTCTCTGTCTCTCTCTCTCTCTCTGTCTCTCTCTCTCTGACTCTCTCCGTCTCTCTCTCTCTCTCTCTGACTCTCTCTGTCTCTCTCTCTCTCCCTCTGTCTCTCTCTCACTCTCTGTGTCTTTCTCTGTCTCTCTCTCTCTCTCCCTGACTCTCTCTGTCTCTCTCTCTCTCTGACTCTCTCTGTCTCTCTCTCACTCTCTTGTCACTCTCTATCTCTCTCTCTCTCCCTCTCTGTCTCTCTCTCTCTCTCTCTCACTCTCTCTCTCTGTGTCTCTCTTTCTATGTCTCTTTCTCTGTCTCTCTCTCTCTCTGTCTCTCTCTGTCTCTCTGTCTCTCTGACTCTCTCTCTTTCTCCCTCTCTGTCTCTCTCTCTCTCCCTCTCTGTCTCTCTCTCTCTCTGTCTCTCTCTCTCTGTCTCTCTTTCTCTGGCTCTCTCTGTCTCTCTCTCTCTCTGACTCTCTCTCTTTCTCCCTCTCTGTCTCTCTGTCTCTCTCTCTCTGTCTCTCTCTTTCTCTGGCTCTCTCTGTCTGTCTCTCCCTCTCTCTCTTTGACTCTCTCTGTATCACTCTTTCTCTCCCTATCTCTCTCTCTCCCTCTCACTCTCTCACTGTCTCTCTCTCTCTCACTGTCTCTCTCTCTGTCTCTCTCACTCTCCCTCTCTCTGTTCCTCTCTTTCACTCTGTCCCTCTCTCTGTCTCGCCCTATTTCTGTCTCACTCTCTCTCTCTTTCTCTCTCTCTCACTCTGTATCTCTCTTCCTCGCTCTTTCTCTCTCTATGTCCCTCTCGCACTCTCTCTCTCTCTCTCCCTCTCTCTTTCCCTCTCTCTGTCCTTCTCCCTATCTCTCTCTGTGCCTCTCTCTCTCTGTCCTACAATCTCTATCTCTCTGTCTCTCTCTCTCTCTCTCTCTTTCCCTGTGTTTCTCTCTCTCTTTCTGTCTCTCTCCCTCTTTCTCCCTATCCCTCTCTCTCTCTATCCCTCTCTCTCTCTATCCCTCTCTTTCTCTCTCTCTCTCTCCTGCATTTTTCCATCTCTCTCTCTCTCTGTTCCTCTCTCTGTCTCCCTCTCTCTATATATATATATATAACTCTCTGTCTCTATCTCTCTCTCTCTATCTCTCTCACTCTCTCATTTTCTCACTCTCTGTCTATCTCTCTCTGTCTCTAACTCTCTGTCTCTCTGTCTCTCTCTCTCTCTTTCTCCGTTTCTTGCTCTCTCTCTCTGTCTCTCTGTCTCTCTCACTCACTCATTTTCTCTCTCTGTCTGTCTCTCTCTGTCTCTATCTCTCTCTCTTTATCTGTTTCTCTCTGTCTCTGTCTGTCTCTCTCTCTCTCTGTGTCTCTGAGTTTCTCTCTCTGTCTCTCCCCTGTCTCTTTCCATCTTTCTCTCTCTCGCTCTGTCTCTCTGTCTCTCTCTCTCTCACTGTCTCTCTCTATCTCTCTGTCTCTCTTTCTGTCGTCTCTCTCTCTCTGTCCCTCTCTCCCTATCTCTCTCTATCCCCCTTTCTCTCTGTCTGTTTCACTCTACCTCTCTCTGACACTCTCTGTCTCTCTCTGTCTCTCAGTCACACTCACTCTCTCTGTCTCTCTCTCTGCCTCGTTCTCTCGCTCTGTCTCTCTCTTTAACTTGTTCTCTCTGTCTCTCTCTCTCGCTCTGTCTTTCTCCTTCTCTCTCTGTCTCTCTCTCTCGCTCTGTCTCTCTCCTTCTCTCTCTCTCTGTCTCACTCCCTCTCTGTCTCTCTCTTCTCCTCTCTCCCACTCTCCTGTCTCTTTCCATCTCTCTCTTTCTTTGTCTCTCTATCTGTCTGTCTCTCTCTCTTTCTCTGTCACTCTCTCTCTCTCTCCCTCTCTCTGTCCCTCTCTCTGTGTTTCTCTCTCTGTCTCTCTCCCTCTCTCTCTCCTGTCTCTTTCCATCTCTCTCTCATTCTATCTCCCTCTCTCTTTCTCTCTCTCTTTCTCTCTCTCTCTGACAGCCTCGCTCTGTCTCTCTCTCTCTCTATCTGTTTCTATCTCTCTGTCTCTCGCTGTCTTTCTCTCTCTCTCTATCTCTGTCTCTCTCTCTCTGTTTCTCCCTCTCTCTCTCTCTGTCTCTCTCCCTCTCTCTGTGTTTCTCCCTCTCTTTCTCTGTCTCTCCCCCTCTCTCAACATCCGTCTCTCTTCCTATCCCTCTCTCTCTCTATCACTCTCGCTCTCTGTCTCCCTCTCTCTCTCTCTCTCCTGTTTCGTTCCATCTCTTGCTCTCTCTTTCTTTCTCTCTGTCCCCCCCACGCTCTCTCTCTCTGTGTCTCTCTCTCTCTCTCTCTCTCTGTCTCTCTCTCTATCCCTCTCTCTCTCTCTGTCTCTCTCTCTCTGTCCCTCCCTCTGTTCCCCGCTCTCTCTCTCTGTCTCTCTGTATCTCTCTCCTGTCTCTTTTCATCTCTTTCTCTCTCTCGGTCTCTCTTTCTCTCTCACTGTCTCTCTCTCTCTGTCCCTCCCTCTGTTCCCCGCTCTCTCTCTCTGTCTCTCTCACTATTTCTGTTCTCTCTCTCTCTCACTCTCCCTATCTCTCTCTATCCCTCTCTCTCTGTCTGTCTGTCTCTCTCCCCCTCTCTCTGACACTCTCTGCCTCTCTCTCTCTCTCCCTCTCTGTCTTTCTTTCTCTCTCTGACTCTCTCTGTCTCTCTCTCTCTCTCTCCCTTTCTGTCTTTCACTCTCTGTGTGTGTCTCGCTCTCTCTCTCTGACCCTCTCTGTCTCTCTGTCTCTCTCTCTCTGACTCTATCTGTCTCTCTCTCTCTCTTCCTCTCTGTCTCTCTCTCAGTCTCTCTCTCCCTGTCTAAGTGTCTCTCCCTCTCTGTCTCTCTCTGTCTGTATGTCTATCAATCCCTAAACTAATCCCACTGCCCCACTCTCTCCCCATAGTCCTGTATCAATCCCTAAACTAATCCCACTGCCCCGCTCTCTCCCCATAGTCCTGTATCAATCTCCAAACTAATCCCACTGCCCCGCTCTCTCCCCATAGCACTGTATCAATCCCCAAACTAATCCCACTGCCCCGCTCTCTCCCCATAGTCCGGTATCAATCTCCAAACTAATCCCACTGCCCCGCTCTCTCCCCATAGTCCTGTAACAATCCCCAAACTAATCCCACTGCCCCGCTCTCTCCCCATAGTCCTGGATCAATCCCTAAACTAATCCCACTGCCCCGCTCTCTCCCCATAGCCCTGTATCAATCCCCAAACTAATCCCACTGCCCCGCTCTCTCCCCATAGTCCTGTATCAATCCCCAAACTAATCCCACTGCCCCGCTCTCTCCCCATAGTCCTGTATCAATCCCCAAACTAATCCCACTGCCCCGCTCTCTCCCCATAGTCCTGTATCAATCCCCAAACTAATCCCACTGCCCCGCTCTCTCCCCATAGTCCTGTATCAATCCCCAAACTAATCCCACTGCCCCGCTCTCTCCCCATAGTCCTGTATCAATCCCCAAACTAATCCCACTGCCCCGCTCTCTCCCCATAGTCCTGTATCAATCCCCAAACAAATCCCAATGCCCCGCTCTCTCCCCATAGTCCTGTATCAATCCCCAAATTAATCCGACTGCCCCGCTCTCTCCCCATAGTCCTGTATCAATCCCCAAACTAATCCCACTGCCCCGCTCTCTCCCCATAGTCCTGTATCAATCCCCAAACTAATCCCAGTGCCCCGCTCTCTCCCCATAGTCCTGTATCAATCCCCAAACTAATCCCACTGCCCCTCTCTCTCCCCATAGCCCTGTATCAATCCCCAAACTAATCCCACTGCCCCACTCTCTCCACATAGTCCTGTATCAATCCCTAAACTAATCCCACTGCCCCGCTCTCTCCCCATAGTCCTGTATCAATCCCCAAACTAATCCCACTGCCCCGCTCTCTCCCCATAGCACTGTATCAATCCCAAACTAATCCCACTGCCCCGCTCTCTCCCCATAGCCCTGTATCAATCTCCAAACTAATCCCACTGCACCGCTCTCTCCCCATAGTCCTGTATCAATCTCCAAACTAATCCCACTGCCCCGCTCTCTCCCCATAGCACTGTATCAATCCCCAAACTAATCCCACTGCCCCGCTCTCTCCCCATAATCCGGTATCAATCTCCAAACTAATCCCACTGCCCCGCTCTCTCCCCATAGTCCGGTATCAATCTCCAAACTAATCCCACTGCCCCGCTCTCTCCCCATAGTCCTGTATCAATCCCCAAACTAATCCCACTGCCCCACTCTCTCCCCACAGTCCTGTATCAATCCCCAAACTAATCCCACTGTCCCGCTCTCTCCCCATAGTCCTGTATCAATCCCCAAACTAATCCCACTGCCCCGCTCTCTCCCCATAGTCCTGTATCAATCCCCAAACTAATCCCACTGCCCCTCTCTCCCCATAGTCCTGTATCAATCCCCAAACTAATCCCACTGCCCCGCTCTCTCCCCATAGTCCTGTATCAATCCCCAAACTAATCCCACTGCCCCTCTCTCCCCATAGTCCTGTATCAATCCCCAAACTAATCCCACTGCCCCGCTCTCTCCCCACAGTCCTGTATCAATCCCCAAACTAATCCCACTGTCCCGCTCTCTCCCCATAGTCCTGTATCAATCCCAGAATCGATACAGAAAGTGAGACAGACAGAGAGAGAGAGAGAGACACACACACACACACTCTCTCTCTCCCTCTCACTCTCTCTCACTGTCTCTCTCTCTGTCTCTCTCACTCTCCCTCTCTCTGTTCCTCTCTTTCACTCTGTCCCTCTCTCTGTCTCGCCCTATTTCTGTCTCACTCTCTCTCTCTCTCTCTCTTTCTCTCTCTCTCACTCTATCTCTCTTCCTCGCTCTTTCTCTCTCTCTGTCCCTCTCGCTCTCTCTCTCTCCCTCTCTCTTTCCCTCTCTCTGTCCTTCTCCCCATCTCTCTCTGTGCCTCTCTCTCTCTGTCCTACAATCTCTATCTCTCTGTCTCTCTCTCTCTCTCTCTCTCTTTCCCTGTGTTTCTCTCTCTCTTTCTGTCTCTCTCCCTCTTTCTCCCTATCCCTCTCTCTCTCTATCCCTCTCTCTCTCTCTCTGTCTCTCTCTCCTGCATTTTTCCATCTCTCTCTCTCTCTGTCCCTCTCTCTGTCTCCCTCTCTCTCTATATATATATATATAACTCTCTGTCTCTATCTCTCTCTCTCTCTATCCCTCTCTTTCTCTCTCTGTCTCTCTCTCCTGCATTTTTCCATCACTCTCTCTCTCTGTCCCTCTCTCTGTCTCCCTCTCTATATATATATATATAACTCTCTGTCACTATCTCTCTCTCTCTATCTCTCTCACTCTCTCATTTTCTCACTCTCTGTCTATCTCTCTCTGTCTCTAACTCTCTGTCTCTCTTTCTCCGTTTCTTGCTCTCTCTCTCTGTCTCTCTGTCTCTCTCACTCACTTATTTTCTCTCTCTGTCTGTCTCTCTCTGTCTCTATCTCTCTGTCTCTCTCTCTCTCTCTTTATCTGTTTCTCTCTATCTCTGTCTGTCTCTCTCTCTCTCTGTGTCTCTGAGTTTCTCTCTCTGTCTCTCCCCTGTCTCTTTCCATCTTTCTCTCTCTCGCTCTGTCTCTCTGTCTCTCTCTCTCTCACTGTCTCTCTCTATCTCTCTGTCTCTCTTTCTGTCGTCTCTCTCTCTCTGTCCCTCTCTCCCTATCTCTCTCTATCCCCCTTTCTCTCTGTCTGTTTCACTCTACCTCTCTCTGACACTCTCTGTCTCTCTGTCTCTCAGTCACACTCACTCTCTCTGTCTCTCTCTCTGCCTCGTTCTCTCGCTCTGTCTCTCTCTTTAACTTGTTCTCTCTGTCTCTCTCTCTCGCTCTGTCTTTCTCCTTCTCTCTCTGACTCTCTCTCTCGCTCTGTCTCTCTCCTTCTCTCTCTCTCTGTCTCACTCCCTCTCTGTCTCTCTCTTCCCCTCTCTCCCACTCTCCTGTCTCTTTCCATCTCTCTCTTTCTCTATCTCTCTATCTGTCTGTCTCTCTCTCTTTCTCTGTCACTCTCTCTCTCTCTCCCTCTCTCTGTCCCTCTCTCTGTCCCTCTCTCTGTGTTTCTCTCTCTGTCTCTCTCCCTCTCTCTCTCCTGTCTCTTTCCATCTCTCTCTCATTCTATCTCCCTCTCTCTTTCTCTCTCTCTGTCTCTCTCTCTCTGACAGCCTCGCTCTGTCTCTCTCTCTCTCTATCTGTTTCTATCTCTCTGTCTCTCGCTCTCTTTCTCTCTCTCTCTATCTCTGTCTCTCTATCTGTCTCTCTCTCTCTGTTTCTCCCTCTCTCTCTCTCTGTCTCTCTCCCTCTCTCTGTGTTTCTCCCTCTCTTTCTCTGTCTCTCCCCCTCTCTCAACATCCGTCTCTCCTCCTATCCCTCTCTCTCTCTATCACTCTCGCTCTCTGTCTCCCTAAATCTCTCTCTCCTGTTTCGTTCCATCTCTTGCTCTCTCTTTCTTTCTCTCTGTCCCCCCACACGCTCTCTCTCTCTCTGTCTCTCTATCTCTCTCTGTCTTTCTCTCTGTCTGTCTCTCTCTCTCTCTCTCTGTCTCATTCACTCCCTATCTCTCTCTCTCTGTCTCTCTGTCTATCTCTCTCTCTGTCTCTCTCTCTATCCCTCTCTCTCTATCCCTCTCTCTCACTCCCTCTCTCTCTCTCTGTGTCTCCGAGTTTCTCTCTGTCTCTCTTTATCTCTCTCCTGTCTCTTTTCATCTCTTTCTCTCTCTCGGTCTCTCTCACTGTCTCTCTCTCTCTGTCCCTCCCTCTGTTCCCCGCTCTCTCTCTCTGTCTCTCTCACTATTTCTGTCTCTCTCTCTCACTCTCCCCATCTCTCTCGATCCCTCTCTCTCTGTCTGTCTGTCTCTCTCCCCCTCTCTCTGACACTCTCTGCCTCTCTCTCTCTCTCTGTCACACTCACTCTCTCTGTCTGTCTCGCTCTCTCTCTCTGACCCTCTCTGTCTCTCTGTCTCTCTCTCTCTGACTCTATCTGTCTCTCTCTCTCTCTTCCTCTCTGTCTCTCTCTCAGTCTCTCTCTCCCTGTCTAAGTGTCTGTCCATCTCTGTCTCTCTCTGTCTGTATGTCTATCAATCCCTAAACTAATCCCACTGCCCCGCTCTCTCCCCATAGTCCTGTATCAATCCCTAAACTAATCCCACTGCCCCGCTCTCTCCCCATAGTCCTGTATCAATCCCCAAACTAATCCCACTGCCCCGCTCTCTCCCCATAGCCCTGCATCAATCCCTAAACTAATCCCACTGCCCCGCTCTCTCCCCATAGACCTGTATCAATCCCCAAACTAATCCCACTGCCCCGCTCTCTCCCCATAGTCCTGTATCATTCCCCAAAATAATCCCACTGCCCCACTCTCTCCCCATAGTCCTGTATCAATCCCCAAACTAATCCCACTGCCCCGCTCTCTCCCCATAGCCCTGTATCAATCCCCAAACTAATCCCAATGCCCCGCTCTCTCCCCATAGCCCTGTATCATTCCCCAAAATAATCCCACTGCCCCACTCTCTCCCCATAGTCCTGTATCAATCCCCAAACTAATCCCACTGCCCCGCTCTCTCCCCATAGTCCTGTATCAATCTCCAAACTAATCCCACTGCCCCGCTCTCTCCCCATAGTCCTGCATCAATCCCCAAACTAATCCCACTGCCCCGCTCTCTCCCCATAGTCCTGTATCAATCCCCAAACTAATCCCACTGCCCCGCTCTCTCCCCATAGTCCTGTATCAATCCCCAAACTAATCCCACTGCCCCACTCTCTCCCCATAGTCCTGTATCAATCTCCAAACTAATCCCACTGCCCCGCTCTCTCCCCATAGTCCTGTATCAATCCCCAAACTAATCCCACTGCCCCGCTCTCTCCCCATAGTCCTGTATCAATCCCAGAATCGATACAGAAAGTGAGACAGACAGAGAGAGAGAGAGACACACACACACACTCTCTCTCTCCCTCTCACTCTCTCTCACTGTCTCTCTCTCTCTCACTGTCTCTCTCTCTGTCTCTCTCACTCTCCCTCTCTCTGTTCCTCTCTTTCACTCTGTCCCTCTCTCTGTCTCGCCCTATTTCTGTCTCACTCTCTCTCTCTCTCTCTTTCTCTCTCTCTCACTCTGTATCTCTCTTCCTCGCTCTTTCTCTCTCTATGTCCCTCTCGCACTCTCTCTCTCTCTCTCCCTCTCTCTTTCCCTCTCTCTGTCCTTCTCCCTATCTCTCTCTGTGCCTCTCTCTCTCTGTCCTACAATCTCTATCTCTCTGTCTCTCTCTCTCTCTCTCTCTTTCCCTGTGTTTCTCTCTCTCTTTCTGTCTCTCTCCCTCTTTCTCCCTATCCCTCTCTCTCTCTATCCCTCTCTCTCTCTATCCCTCTCTTTCTCTCTCTCTCTCTCCTGCATTTTTCCATCTCTCTCTCTCTCTGTTCCTCTCTCTGTCTCCCTCTCTCTATATATATATATAACTCTCTGTCTCTATCTCTCTCTCTCTATCTCTCTCACTCTCTCATTTTCTCACTCTCTGTCTATCTCTCTCTGTCTCTAACTCTCTGTCTCTCTGTCTCTCTCTCTCTCTTTCTCCGTTTCTTGCTCTCTCTCTCTGTCTCTCTGTCTCTCTCACTCACTCATTTTCTCTCTCTGTCTGTCTCTCTCTGTCTCTATCTCTCTCTCTTTATCTGTTTCTCTCTGTCTCTGTCTGTCTCTCTCTCTCTCTGTGTCTCTGAGTTTCTCTCTCTGTCTCTCCCCTGTCTCTTTCCATCTTTCTCTCTCTCGCTCTGTCTCTCTGTCTCTCTCTCTCTCACTGTCTCTCTCTATCTCTCTGTCTCTCTTTCTGTCGTCTCTCTCTCTCTGTCCCTCTCTCCCTATCTCTCTCTATCCCCCTTTCTCTCTGTCTGTTTCACTCTACCTCTCTCTGACACTCTCTGTCTCTCTCTGTCTCTCAGTCACACTCACTCTCTCTGTCTCTCTCTCTGCCTCGTTCTCTCGCTCTGTCTCTCTCTTTAACTTGTTCTCTCTGTCTCTCTCTCTCGCTCTGTCTTTCTCCTTCTCTCTCTGTCTCTCTCTCTCGCTCTGTCTCTCTCCTTCTCTCTCTCTCTGTCTCACTCCCTCTCTGTCTCTCTCTTCTCCTCTCTCCCACTCTCCTGTCTCTTTCCATCTCTCTCTTTCTTTGTCTCTCTATCTGTCTGTCTCTCTCTCTTTCTCTGTCACTCTCTCTCTCTCTCCCTCTCTCTGTCCCTCTCTCTGTGTTTCTCTCTCTGTCTCTCTCCCTCTCTCTCTCCTGTCTCTTTCCATCTCTCTCTCATTCTATCTCCCTCTCTCTTTCTCTCTCTCTCTCTCTCTCTCTGACAGCCTCGCTCTGTCTCTCTCTCTCTCTATCTGTTTCTATCTCTCTGTCTCTCGCTCTCTTTCTCTCTCTTTCTCTATCTCTGTCTCTCTCTCTCTGTTTCTCCCTCTCTCTCTCTCTGTCTCTCTCCCTCTCTCTGTGTTTCTCCCTCTCTTTCTCTGTCTCTCCCCCTCTCTCAACATCCGTCTCTCTTCCTATCCCTCTCTCTCTCTATCACTCTCGCTCTCTGTCTCCCTAAATCTCTCTCTCCTGTTTCGTTCCATCTCTTGCTCTCTCTTTCTTTCTCTCTGTCCCCCCCACGCTCTCTCTCTCTGTGTCTCTCTCTCTCTCTCTCTCTCTGTCTCTCTCTCTATCCCTCTCTCTCTCTCTGTCTCTCTCTCTCTGTCCCTCCCTCTGTTCCCCGCTCTCTCTCTCTGTCTCTCTGTATCTCTCTCCTGTCTCTTTTCATCTCTTTCTCTCTCTCGGTCTCTCTTTCTCTCTCACTGTCTCTCTCTCTCTGTCCCTCCCTCTGTTCCCCGCTCTCTCTCTCTGTCTCTCTCACTATTTCTGTTCTCTCTCTCTCTCACTCTCCCTATCTCTCTCTATCCCTCTCTCTCTGTCTGTCTGTCTCTCTCCCCCTCTCTCTGACACTCTCTGCCTCTCTCTCTCTCTCCCTCTCTGTCTTTCTTTCTCTCTCTGACTC
Source organism: Pristiophorus japonicus (assembly GCF_044704955.1). Classification (NCBI taxonomy): domain Eukaryota; kingdom Metazoa; phylum Chordata; class Chondrichthyes; family Pristiophoridae; genus Pristiophorus; species Pristiophorus japonicus. The sequence continues at coordinate 115,328 of NW_027254364.1, forward strand.
TCTCTGTCTCTCTCTCTCTCTCTCCCTTTCTGTCTTTCACTCTCTGTGTGTGTCTCGCTCTCTCTCTCTGACCCTCTCTGTCTCTCTGTCTCTCTCTCTCTGACTCTATCTGTCTCTCTCTCTCTCTTCCTCTCTGTCTCTCTCTCAGTCTCTCTCTCCCTGTCTAAGTGTCTCTCCCTCTCTGTCTCTCTCTGTCTGTATGTCTATCAATCCCTAAACTAATCCCACTGCCCCACTCTCTCCCCATAGTCCTGTATCAATCCCTAAACTAATCCCACTGCCCCGCTCTCTCCCCATAGCCCTGTATCATTCCCCAAAATAATCCCACTGCCCCACTCTCTCCCCATAGTCCTGTATCAATCCCCAAACTAATCCCACTGCCCCGCTCTCTCCCCATAGTCCTGTATCAATCTCCAAACTAATCCCACTGCCCCGCTCTCTCCCCATAGTCCTGCATCAATCCCCAAACTAATCCCACTGCCCCGCACTCTCCCCATAATCCTGTATCAATCCCCAAACTTTGTCTCTCTTTGTCTCTTTGTCTCTCTCTACTGTCTCTTTTCATCTCTTTCTCTCTCTCTGTCCCTTTCACTGTGCCCCTCTCTCTCTCTCTTTATCTCTCTCTCACTAACTCTGTCTCTCTCTCTCTCCCTCTCTCTGTATCTCTCTCTGTCCCTCTCTCTCTTTGACTGTCTCTCTCTCCCTCTCTCTGACACTCTCTGCCACTCTCTCTCTGTCACACTCACTCTCTCTGTCTCTCTCTTTCTCTGGCTCTCTCTGTCTGTTTCTCCCTCTCTCTCTTTGACTCTCTCTGTGTCACTCTCTCTCTCCCTGTCTCTCTCTCTCACTCTCTGTGTCTCTCTCTGTCTCTCTCTCTCTCTCTGTCTCTCTCTCTCTCTGACTCTCTCCGTCTCTCTCTCTCTCTCTCTGACTCTCTCTGTCTCTCTCTCTCTCCCTCTGTCTCTCTCTCACTCTCTGTGTCTTTCTCTGTCTCTCTCTCTCTCTCCCCGACTCTCTCTGTCTCTCTCTCTCTCTCTCTCTCTGACTCTCTCTGTCTCTCTCTCACTCTCTTGTCACTCTCTATCTCTCTCTCTCTCCCTCTCTGTCTCTCTCTCTCTCTCTCTCACTCTCTCTCTCTGTGTCTCTCTTTCTATGTCTCTTTCTCTGTCTCTCTCTCTCTGTCTCTCTCTGTCTCTCTCTCTGAGTCTCTCTGTCTCTCTGTCTCTCTGACTCTCTCTCTTTCTCCCTCTCTGTCTCTCTCTCTCTCTCCCTCTCTGTCTCTCTCTCTCTCTGTCTCTCTCTCTCTGTCTCTCTTTCTCTGGCTCTCTCTGTCTCTCTCTCTCTCTGACTCTCTCTCTTTCTCCCTCTCTGTCTCTCTGTCTCTCTCTCTCTGTCTCTCTCTTTCTCTGGCTCTCTCTGTCTGTCTCTCCCTCTCTCTCTTTGACTCTCTCTGTATCACTCTTTCTCTCCATATCTCTCTCTATCCCCCTAACTCTCTCTCTCTGACTCTCTCTGTCTCTCTCTCTGACTCTCTCTGTCTCTCTGACTCTCTGACTCTCTCTGACTCTCTCTGTCTCTCTGACTCTCTGACTCTCTCCGTCTCTCTCTGTCTCGCTCTCTTTCTGACTCTCGCTGTCTCTCTCTTTCTGACTCTCTCTGACTCTCTCTCTCTCTGTCTCTCTCTCTCTCTCTATTTCTCTCACTCTACATCTGACTCTCTCTGTCTCTCTCTATCTCTGACTCTCTCTGTCTCTCTCTCTCACTATCTCTCTCTCCCTGTCTCTGTCTCTCTCTCTCTCTCTCTGTCTCTCCCTCTCTCTCTTTGACTCTCTCTGTCTCTCTCTCTCTGACTCTCTCAGTCTCTCTCTCTCTCTGACTCTCTCCATCCATCTCTCTCTCTCTCTCTCTCTCTCTCTATCCCTCTCTCTGTCTCTCTCGCTCTCACTCTGTCTCTCTCTCTCACTCTCTCTCTCTCTGACTCTCTCCCTCTCTGTCTCTCTCTGTCTGTATGTCTGTCTCTTTCTCTGTATATCTCCCTCTCTCTCTCTCTCTGTCTCTCTGAAGCTCTCCCGGAACCACAGTGACAATGCACATACCGAACTTCAGACATCCATTTTACATTTGTTAATGGTCGCCATTTGATGTTAACACTGGGAGATTGATGACAGAGACCGACTACTCTCTAATTTAACGTTAGCTGCTTAAAGGTGTACCTGCCCTGGGAGTGTTTGATGGGACAGTGTAGAGAGAGCTTTACTCTGTATCTAACCCCCTGTACCTGGCCTGGGAGTGTTTGATGGGACAGTGTAGAGAGAGCTTTACTCTGTATCTAACCCCCTGTACCTGCCCTGGGAGTGTTTGATGGGACAGTGTCGAGGGAGCTTTACTCTGTATCTAACCCCCTGTACCTGCCCTGGGAGTGTTTGATGGGACAGTGTAGAGGCAGCTTTACTGTGTATCTAACCCCATGTACCTGCCCTGGGAGTGTTTGATGGGACAGTGTAGAGGGAGCTTTACTCTGTATCTAACCCCCTGACCCTGCCCTGGGAGTGTTTGATGGGGACAGTGTAGAGGGAGCTTTACTCTGTATCTAACCCCCTGTACCTGCCCTGGGAGTGTTTGATGGGACAGTGTAGAGGGAGCTTTACTCTGTATCGAACCCCCTGTACCTGCCCTGGGAGTGTTTGATGGGAGAGTGTAGAGGGAGCTTTACTCTGTATCTAACCCCCTGTACCAGCCCTGGGAGTGTTTGATGGGACAGTGTCGAGGGAGCTTTACTCTGTATCTAACCCCCTGTACCTGCCCTGGGAGTGTTTGATGGGACAGTGTAGAGGCAGCTCTACTGTGTATCTAACCCCCTGTACCTGCCCTGGGAGTGTTTGATGGGACAGTGTAGAGGGAGCTTTACTCTGTATCTAACCCCCTGACCCTGCCCTGGGAGTGTTTGATGGGACAGTGTAGAGGGAGCTTTACTCTGTATCTAACCCCCTGACCCTGCCCTGGGAGTGTTTGATGGGACAGTGTAGAGGGAGCTTTACTCTGTATCTAACCCCCTGTACCTGCTCTGGGAGTGTTTGATGGGACAGTGTAGAGGGAGCTTAACTCTGTATCTAACCCCCTGACCCTGCCCTGGGAGTGTTTGATGGGACAGTGTAGAGGGAGCTTTACTCTGTATCTAACCCCATGTACCTGCCCTGGGAGTGTTTGATGGGGACAGTGTAGAGGGAGCTTTACTCTGTATCTAACCCCCTGTACCTGCCCTGGGAGTGTTTGATGGGACAGTGTAGAGGGAGCTTTACTCTGTATCTAACCCCGTGCTGTACCTGCCCTGGGAGTGTTTGATGGGACAGTGTAGAGGGAGCTTTACTCTGTATCTAACCCCCTGTACCTGCCCTGGGAGTGTTTGATGGGACAGTGTAGAGGAAGCTTTACTCTGTATCTAACCCCCTGACCCTGCCCTGGGAGTGTTTGATGGGACAGTGTAGAGGGAGCTTTACTCTGTATCTAACCCCCTGTACCTGCCCTGGGAGTGTTTGATGGGACAGTGTAGAGGGAGCTTTACTCTGTATCTAACCCCCTGTACCTGCCCTGGGAGTGTTTGATGGGACAGTGTAGAGGGAGCTTTACTCTGTATCTGACCCCCTGACCCTGCCCTGGGAGTGTTTGATGGGACAGTGTAGAGGGAGCTTTACTCTGTATCTGACCCCCTGACCCTGCCCTGGGAATGTTTGATGGGACAGTGCAGAGGGAGCTTTACTCTGTATCTAACCCCCTGTACCTGCCCTGGGAGTGTTTGATGCGGACAGTGTAGAGGGAGATTTACTCTGTATCTCACCCGCTGTACCTGCCCTGGGCGTGTTTGATGGGACAGTGTAGAGGGAGCTTTACTCTGTATCTAACCCCATGTACCTGCCCTGGGAGTCTTTGATGGGACAGTGTAGAGGGAGCTTTACTCTGTATCTAACCCCATGTACCTGCCCTGGGAGTGTTTGATGGGACAGTGTAGAGGGAGCTTTACTCTGTATCTAACCCACTGTACCTGCCCTGGGAATGTTTGATGGGACAGTGTAGAGGGAGCTTTACTCTGTATCTAACCCCGTGTACCTGCCCTGGGAGTGTTTGATGGGACAGTGTAGAGGGAGCTTTACTCTGTATCTAACCCCCTGTATCTGCCCTGGGAATGTTTGATGGGACAGTGTAGAGGGAGCTTTACTCTGTATCTAACCCCCTGTACCTGCCCTGGGAGTGTTTGATGGGACAGTGTGGAGGGAGATTAAATGCCCAACTCTCTCTGTCCCTCTCGCTTTCTCTCTGTCAGTCTCTCTCTCTGTCTGTTCCTCTCTCTCTCTCTCGCTCTCTGTTTCCGGGTGCCTGTCTCTCTCCCGCTCTGTATCTCTGTTCCTCTCTCTCTCTCTCGCTCTCACTTTCAGTCTCACTGTCTCTCTCCCTCTCTGTATCTCTGTCCCTCTCTCTCTCTCTCGCTCTCTGTTTCAGGATTCCTGTCTCTCTCCCTCTCTGTATCTCTGTCCCTTTCTCTCTCTCGCTCTCTTTCAGTCTCCCTGTCTCTCTCCCTCTCTGTATCTCTGTTCCTCTCTCTCTCTCGCTCTCTGTCAGTCTCTCTGTCTCCCTCTCTCCGTCTTGCTCCCTCACTCTCTCCCTCGCTCCCAATTTCTATTCATCTCTCTCTCTTTCACTTTTTCCTCTGTCTGTGCTGCTGTCCATTTCCGATCTCTCTCTTTCTTTCCCTTTTCTGTAACACGCTCTCTCTATCCCAAATTCTCTCACTGCTTCTCCCTGTCACCCTATCTTTTTCTCTCTCCCTGTCTCTCATTCCCATTCTGATGTGTCCTTGATTGAAAAGTACCCTGACATATTGCAGCCTGACTGTTTAAACCCACAGCAAGAAATCACATTTCTGGGACATTTTTGATTTGCTAACCATCCAATTGTGGCTTGGAATGTGTGGGGTAAATCTAGTTTCTCCATCTGAAAACTGTGAGTGTTTCAGATTGAGCAGTATATGGGATCAAAGGCTGATTCAGACAATGCTGCTTTGTGGAACGGTGTGATATCTTCACAGGGCAGGACATGGAGAAGTTTTGTTGGTTTGAATAAGGTGTAAATACGATTGTGTCGCCCCCTCACAGATACACAGGATTGAAGCTGTTTACCATCAATGCCCTGAAAGAATGAAATGGTTCAACAAGGTGTGACTGACTTCAAACTCTTCAAACACATGAAGGACCCAGAGACTGGGACCAATACACAAAGCCCCGAGCCCAGGCAGACAAACCAGGTTTGTTCACAGATCACTCAGACACGTGTCCTGGTGTAAAATGGTCACCACGCATCTCATGTAAAATGGGTGCTCAATTTCACCCAAACTAATCCCACTGTCCCGCTCTCTCCCCATAGTCCTGTATCAATCTCCAAACTAATCCCACTGCCAGGCTCATTCCCCATATTCCTGTATCAATCCCCAAACTAATCCCACTGCCCCGCTCTCTCCTCATAATCCTGTATCAATCTCCAAACTAATCCCACTGCCCAGCTATCTCCTCATAATCCTGTATCAATCCCCAAACTAATCCCACTGCCCCGCTCTCTCCCCATAGTCCTGTATCAAACCTCAAACTAATCCCACTGCCCCGCTCTCTCCCCATAGTCCTGTATCAATCTCCAAACTAATCCCACTGCCCCGCTCTCTCCCCATAGTCCTGTATCAATCTCCAAACTAATCCCACTGCCCCGCTCTCTCCCCATAGTCCTGTATCAATCCCCAAACTAATCCCACTGCCCCGCTCTCTCCCTATAGTCCTGTATCAATTCCCAAACTAATCCCACTGCCCCGCTCTCTCCCCATAGTCCTGTATCAATCCCTAAACTAATCCCACTGTCCCGCTCTCTCCCCATAGTCCTGTATCAATCCCCAAACTAATCCCACTGCCCCGCTCTCTCTCCATAGTCCTGTATCAATCCCCAAACTAATCCCACTGCCCCGCTCTCTCCCCATAGCCCTGTATCAATCCCCAAACTAATCCCACTGTCCCGCTCTCTCCTCACAGCCCTGTATCAATCCCAAACTAATCCCACTGCCCCGCTCTCTCCCCATAGTCCTTTATCAATCCACAAACTAATCCCACTGTCCCGCTCTCTCCCCATAGTCCTGTATCAATCCCCAAACTAATCCCACTGCCCCGCTCTCTCCCCAGAGTCCTGTATCAATCCCCAAACTAATCCCACTGCCCCGCTCTCTCCCCATAGTCCTGTGTCAATCCCCAAACTAATCCCACTGTCCCGCTCTCTCCTAATAGTCCTGTATCAATCTCCAAACTAATCCCACTGCCCCGCTCTCTCCCCATCGTCCTGTATCAATCCCCAATCTAATGCCACTGTCCCGCTCTCTCCTAATAGTCCTGTATCAATCCCCAAACTTATCCCACTGCCCCGCTCTCTCCCCATAGTCCTGTATCAATCCCCAAACTAATCCCACTGCCCCGCTCTCTCCTCATAGTCCTGTATCAATCCCCAAACTATTCCAACTGCCCCGCTCTCTCCTCATAGTCCTGTATCAATCTCCAAACTAATCCCACTGCCCCGCTCTCTCCCCATAGCCCTGTATCAATCGCCAAACTATTCCAACTGCCCCGCTCTCTCCTCATAGTCCTGTATCAATTCCCAAACTAATCCCACTGCCCCGCTATCTCCCCATAGCCCTGTATCAATCCCCAAACTATTCCAACTGCCCCGCTCTCTCCTCATAGTCCTGTATCAATCTCCAAACTAATCCCACTGCCCCGCTCTCTCCCCATAGTCCTGTATCAATCCCCAAACTAATCCCACTGCCACGCTCTCTCCTCATAGTCCTGTATCAATCCCCAAACTAATCCCACTGCACCGCTATCTCCCCATAGTCCTGTATCAATCCCCAAACTAATCCCACTGCCCCGCTCTCTCCCCGTAGCCCTGTATCAATCCCCAAACTATTCCAACTGCCCCGCTCTCTCCTCATAGTCCTGTATCAAGCTCCAAACTAATCCCACTGCCCCGCTCTCTCCCCATAGTCCTGTATCAATCCCCAAACTAATCCCACTGCCCCGCTCTCTCCCCATAGTCCTGTATCAATCTCCAAACTAATCCCACTTCCCCGCTCTCTCCCTATAGTCCTGTATCAATCCCCAAACTAATCCCACTGCCCCGCTCTCTCTCCATAGTCCTGTATCAATCCCCAAACTATTCCAACTGCCCCGCTCTCTCCTCATAGTCCTGTATCAAGCTCCAAACTAATCCCACTGCCCCGCTCTCTCCCCATAGTCCTGTATCAATCCCCAAACTAATCCCACTGCCCCGCTCTCTCCCCATAGTCCTGTATCAATCCCCAAACTAATCCCACTGCCCCGCTCTCTCTCCATAGTCCTGTATCAATCCCCAAACTAATCCCACTGCCCCGCTCTCTCCCCATAGTCCTGTATCAATCTCCAAACTAATCCCACTGCCCCGCTCTCTCCCCATAGTCCTGTATCAATCCCCAAACTAATCCCACTGCCCCGCTCTCTCCCCATAGTCCTGTATCAATCCCCAAACTAATCCCACTGCCCCACTCTCTCCCCATACCCCTGTACCAATCCCCAAACTAATCCCACTGCCCCGCTCTCTCCCCATAGTTCAGTGTCAATCCCCAAACTAATCCCACTGCCCCGCTCTCTCCCCATAGCCCTGTATCAATCCCCAAACTAATCCCACTGCCCCGCTCTCTCCCCATAGTCCTGTATAAAACCCCAAACTAATCCCACTGCCCCACTCTCTCCCCATACCCCTGTACCAATCCCCAAACTAATCCCACTGCCCCGCTCTCTCCCCATAGTCCTGTATCAATCCCCAAACTAATCCCACTGCCCCGTTCTCTCCCCATAGTCCTGTATCAATCCCCAAACTAATCCCACTGCCCCGCTCTCTCCCCATAGTCCTGTATCAATCCCCAAACTAATCCCACTGCCCCGCTCTCTCCCCATAGTCATGTATCAATCCCCAAACTAATCCCACTGCCCCGCTCTCTCCCCATAGTCCTGTATCAATCCCCAAACTAATCCCACTGCCCCGCTCTCTCCCCATAGTCCTGTATCAATCCCAGAATCGATACAGAAAGTGAGACAGACAGAGAGAGAGAGACACACACACACACTCTCTCTTTCCCTCTCGCTCTCTCTCACTGTCTATCTCTCTGTCTCTCTCACTCTCTCTGTTCCTCTCTTTCACTCTGTCCCTCTCTCTGTCTCGCCCTATTTCTGACTGTCTCTCTCTCTCTCTGTCTCTCTCTCTCACTCTGTATCTCTCTTTCTCGCTCTTTCTCTCTCTCTGTCCCTCTCTCTCTTCCTCTCGCTCTCTCTCTCTCTCCCTCTCTCTTTCCCTCTCTCTGTCCTTCTCCCTATCTCCCTCTCTCTCTCTGTGCCTCTCTCTCTCTCTGTCCTACAATCTCTATCTCTCTGTCTCTCTCTCTCTCTCTTTCCCTGTGTTTCTCTCTCACTTTCTGTCTCTCTCCCTCTTTCTCCCTATCCCTCTCTCTCTATCCCCCTCTCTCTCTATCCCTCTCTTTCTCTCTCTCTCTCCTGCATTTTTCCATCACTCTCTCTCTCTGTCCCTCTCTCTGTCTCCCTCTCTCTATATATATATAACTCTCTGTCTCTATCTCTCTCTCTCTATCTCTCTCACTCTCTCATTTTCTCACTCTCTGTCTATCTCTCTCTGTCTCTCTCTCTCTCTCTCTCTCCCTCTCTCTCTGTCTCTCCCCCTCTCTCAACATCCGTCTCTCTTCCTATCCCTCTCTCTCTCTATCACTCTCGCTCTCTGTCTCCCTCTCTCACTCTCCTGTTTCTTTCCATCTCTTGCTCTCTCTTTCTTTCTCTCTGTCCCCCCCCACGCTCTCTCTCTCTCTGTCTCTCTCTCTATCTCTCTATCTTTCTCTCTGTCTGTCTCTCTCTCTCTCTGTCTCATTCACTCCCTATCTCTCTCTCTCTGTCTCTCTGTCCCTCTCTCTCTCTGTCTCTCTCTCGATCCCTCTCTCTCACTCCCTCTCTCTCTCTGTGTCTCTGAGTTTCTCTCTGTCTCTCTGTATCTCTCTCCTGTCTCTTTCCATCTCTTTCTCTCTCTCGGTCTCTCTTTCTCTCTCACTGTCTCTCTCTCTCTGTCCCTCCCTCTGTTCCCCGCTCTCTCTCTCTCTGTCTCTCTCACTATTTCTGTCTCTCTCTCTCTCTCACTCTCCCTATCTCTCTCTATCCCTCTCTCTCTGTCTGTCTGTCTCTCTCCCCCTCTCTCCGACACTCTCTGCCTCTCTCTCTCTCTCTCTGTCACACTCACTCTCTCTGTCTCTCTCTCTCTCTCTGACTCTCTCTGTCTCTCTCTCTCTCCGTCTCTCTCTCTCTCTGACTCTCTCTGTCTCTCTCCGTCTCTCTCTGTCTCGCTCTCTCTCTGACTCTCGCTGTCTCTCTCTATCTCTGACTCTCTCTCTTTCTCCCTCTCTCTGTCTCTCTTTCTCTGGCTCTCTCTGTCTGTCTCTCCCTCTCTCTCTTTGACTCTCTCTGTATCACTCTCTCTCTCCCTATCTCTCTCTATCCCCCTAACTCTCTCTCTCTGACTCTCTCTGTCTCTCTCTCTCTCTCTGACTCTCTCTGTCTCTCTCACTCTCTGACTCTCTCTGTCTCTCTCTCACTCTCTTGTCACTCTCTATCTCTATCTCTCTCTCTCTCCCTCTCTGTCTCTCTCTCTCTGTCTCTCCCTCTCTGTCTTTGACTCTCTCTGTCTCTCTCTCTCTGACTCTCTCTATTTCTCTCACTCTACATCTGACTCTCTCTGTCTCTCTCTATCTCTGACTCTCTCTTTCTCCCTCTCTGTCTCTCTCTCTCACTATCTCTCTCTCCCTGTCTCTGTCTCTCTCTCTCTCTGTCTCTCCCTCTCTCTCTTTGACTCTTTCTGTCTCTCTCTCTCTGACTCTCTCAGTCTCTCTCTCTCTCTCTCTGACTCTCTCCATCCATCCATCTCTCTCTCTCTCTCTCTCTCTCTCTCTATCCCTCCCTCTGTCTCTCTGTCTCTCTCTGTCTGTATGTCTGTCTCTTTCTCTGTATATCTCCCCCTCTCTCTCTCTCTGTCTCTCTGAAGCTATCCCTGAACCACAGTGACAATGCACATACCGAACTTCAGACATCCATTTTACATTTGTTAATGGTCGCCATTTTATGTTAACACTGGGAGATTGATTACAGAGACCGACTACTCACTAATTTAACGTTAGCTGCTTAAAGGTGTACCTGCCCTGGGAGTGTTTGATGGGACAGTGTAGAGGGAGCTTTACTCTGTATCTAACCCCCTGTACCTGCCCTGGGAGTGTTTGATGGGACAGTGTAGAGGGAGCTTTACTTTGTATCTAACCCCCTGTACCTGCCCTGGGAGTGTTTGATGGGACAGTGTAGAGGGAGCTTTACTCTGTATCTAACCCCCTGTACCTGCCCTGGGAGTGTTTGATGGGACAGTGTAGAGGGAGCTTTACTCTGTATCTAACCCCCTGTACCTGCCCTGGGAGTGTTTGGTGGGACAGTGTAGAGGGAGCTTTACTCTGTATCTAACCCCCTGTACCTGCCCTGGGAGTGTTTGATGGGACAGTGTAGAGGGAGCTTTACTCTGTATCTAACCCCCTGACCCTGCCCTGGGAGTGTTTGATGGGACAGTGTAGAGGGAGCTTTACTCTGTATCTAACCCCCTGTACCTGCCCTGGGAGTGTTTGATGGGACAGTGTAGAGGGAGCTTTACTCTGTATCTAACCCCCTGTACCTGCCCTGGGAGTGTTTGATGGGACAGTGTAGAGGGAGCTTTACTCTGTGTCGAACCCCCTGTACCTGCCCTGGGAGTGTTTGATGGGACAGTGTAGAGGGAGCTTTACTCTGTATCTAACCCCCTGTACCTGCCCTGGGAGTGTTTGGTGGGACAGTGTAGAGGGAGCTTTACTCTGTATCTAACCCCCTGTACCTGCCCTGGGAGTGTTTGATGGGACAGTGTAGAGGGAGCTTTACTCTGTATCTAACCCCCTGTACCTGCCCTGGGAGTGTTTGATGGGACAGTGTAGAGGGAGCTTTACTCTGTATCTAACCCCCTGTACCTGCTCAGGGAGGTTTGATGGAACAGTGTGGAGGGAGATTAAATGCCCAACTCTCTCTGTAACTCTCGCTTTCTCTCTGTCAGTCTCTCTCTCTGTCTGTTCCTCTCTCTCTCTCTCGCTCTCTGTTTCCGGGTCCCTGTCTCTCTCCATCTCTGTATCTCTGTCCCTTTCTCTCTCTCGCTCTCTCTTTCAGTCTCCCTGTCTCTCTCCCTCTCTGGATCTCTGTCCCTTTCTCTCTCTCGCTCTCTCTTTCAGTCTCCCTGTCTCTCTCCCTCTCTGTATCTCTGTTCCTCTCTCTCTCTCTCGCTCTCTCTTTCAGTCTCCCTGTCTCTCTCCCTCTCTGTATCTCTGTTCCTCTCTCTCTCTCTCGCTCTCTCTTTCAGTCTCCCTGTCTCTCTCCCTCTCTGTATCTCTGTTCCTCTCTCTCTCTCGCTCTCTGTCAGTCTCTCTGTCTCCCTCTCTCCGTCTTGCTCCCTCACTCTCTCCCTCGCTCCCAATTTCTATCCATCTATCTCTCTTTCACTTTTTCCTCTCTCTGTGCTGCTGTCCATTTCCGATCTCTCTCTTTCTTTCCCTTTTCTGTAACACGCTCTCTCTATCCCAAATTCTCTCACTGCTTCTCCCTGTCCACCTCTCTTTTTCTCTCTCCCTGTCTCTCATTCCCATTCTGATGTTTCCTTGATTGAAAAGTACCCTGACATATTGCAGCCTGACTGTTTAAACACACAGCAAGAAATCACATTTCTGGGACATTTTTGATTTGCTAACCATCCAATTGTGGGTCGGAATGTGTGGGTTAAATCTCGTTTCTCCATCTGAAAACTTTGAGTGTTTCAGATTGAGCAGTATATGGGATCAAAGGCTGATTCAGACAATGCTGCTTTGTGGAACGGTGTGATATCTTCACAGGGCAGGACATGGAGAAGTTTTGTTGGTTTGAATAAGGTGTAAATACGATTGTGTCGCCCCCTCACAGATACACAGGATTGAAGCTGTTTACCATCAATGCCCTGAAAGAATGAAATGGTTCAACAAGGTGTGACTGACTTCAAACTCTTCAAACACATGAAGGACCCGGAGACTGGGACCAATACACAAAGCCCCGAGCCCAGACAGGCAAACCAGGTTTGATCACAGATCACCCAGACACGTGTCCTGGTGTAAAATGGTCACCACGCATCTCATGTAAAATGGGTGCTCAATTTCACCCAAACTAATCCCACTGCCTCGCTCTCTCCCCATAGTCCTGTATCAATCCCCAAACTAATCCCACTGCCCCGCTCTCTCCCCATAGTCCTGTATCAATCCCCAAACTAATCCCACTGCCCCGCTCTCTCCCTTTCGTCCTGTATCAATCCCAAATCTAATCCCACTGCCCCGCTCTCTCCCCATAGTCCTGTATCAATCCCCAAACTAATCCCACTGCCCCGCTCTCTCCCCATAGTCCTGTATCAATCCCCAAACTAATCCCACTGCCCCGCTCTCTCCCCATAGTCCTGTATCAATCCCCAAATTAATCCCACTGCCCCGCTCTCTCCCCATAGTCCTGTATCAATCCCCAAACTAATCGCACTGCCCCGCTCTCTCCCCATAGTCCTGTATCAATCCCCAAACTAATCCCACTGCCCCGCTCTCTCCCCATAGTCCTGTATCAATCCCCAAACTAATCCCATTGCCCCACTCTCTCCCGATAGTCCTGTATCAATTCCCAAACTAATCCCACTGCCCCGCTCTCTCCCCATACTCCTGTATCAATCCCCAAACTAATCCCACTGCCCCGCTCTCTCCCCATAGTCCTGTATCAATCCCCAAACTAATCCCACTGTCCCGCTCTCTCCCCATAGTCCTGTATCAATCGCCAAACTAATCCCACTGCCCCGCTCTCTCCCCATAGTCCTATATCAATCCTCAAACTAATCCCACTGCCCCGCTCTCTCCCCATAGTCCTGTATCAATCCCCAAACTAATCCCACTGCCCCACTCTCTCCCCATAGTCCTGTATCAATCCTCAAACTAATCCCACTGCCCCGCTCTCTTCCCCATAGGCCTGTATCAATCCCCAAACTAATCCCACTGCCCCACTCTCTTCCCCATAGGCCTGTATCAATCCCCAAACTAATCCCACTGACCCGCTCTCTCCCCATAGTCCTGTATCAATCCCCAAACTAATCCAACTGCCCCGCTCTCTCCTCATAGTCCTGCATCAATCCCCAAACTAATCCCACTGTCCCGCTCTCTCCCCATAGTCCTGTATCAATCTCCAAACTAATCCCACTGCCCCGCTCTCTCCCCATAGTCCTGTATCAATCCCCAAACTAATCCCACTGCCCCGCTCTCTCCCCATAGTCCTGTATCAATCTCCAAACTAATCCCACTGCCCCGCTCTCTCCCCATAGTCCTGTATCAATCCCCAAACTAATCCCACTGCCCCGCTCTCTCCCCATAGCCCTGTATCAATCCCCAAACTAATCCCACTGCCCCGCTCTCTCCCCATAGTCCTGTATCAATCCCCAAACTAATCCCACTGCCCCGCTCTCTCCCCATAGTCCTGTATCAATCCCAGAATCGATGCAGAAAGTGAGACAGACAGAGAGGGAGAGAGACACACACACACACACTCTCTCCCTCTCGCTCTCTCTCACTGTCTATCTCTCTGTCTCTCTCACTCTCTCTGTTCCTCTCTTTCACTCTGTCCCTCTCTCTATCTCACCCTATTTCTGTCTCTCTCTCTCTCTCTCTCTCTCTCTGTCTCTCTCTCTCACTCTGTATCTCTCTTTCTTGGTCTATCTCTCTTTCTGTCCCTCTCTCTGTTCCTCTCGCTCTCTCACTCTCTCTCTCCCTCTCTTTTTCCCTCTCTCTGTCCTTCTCCCTATCTCCCTCTCTCTCTCTGTGCCTCTCTCGCTCTCTGTCCTGCAATCTCTATCTCTCTGTCTCTCTCTCTCTCTCTCTCTCTTTCCCTGTGTTTCTCTCTCTCTTTCTGTCTCTCTCCCTCTTTCTCTCTATCCCTCTCTCTCTCTATCCCCCTCTCTCTCTATCCCTCTCTTTCTCTCTCTGTCTCTCTCTCCTGCATTTTTCCATCACTCTCTCTCTCTGTCCCTCTCTCTGTCTCCCTCTCTATATATATATATATAACTCTCTGTCTCTATCTTTCTCTCTCTATCTCTCTCACTCTCTCATTTTCTCACTCTGTCTATCTCTCTCTGTCTATAATGCTCTGTCTCTCTGTCACTCTCTCTCTCTTTCTCCGTTTCTTGCTCTCTCTCTCTGTCTCTCTCTCTCTGTCTCTCTGTCTCTCTCTCTTTATCTGTTTCTCGCTCTCTCTCTCTCTCTCTCTGTCTCACTCTCTCTCTCTGTGTCTCTGAGTTTCTCCCTCTCTCTCTCCTGTCTCTTTCCATTTCTCTCGCTCTGTCTCTCTGTCTCTCTCTCTATCTCTCTCTCTCATTGTCTCTCTCACTCTCTCTCTCTATCTATCTGTCTCTCTTTCTGTCGTCTCTCTCTCTCTGTCCCTCTCTCCCTATCTCTCTCTATCCCCCTTTCTCTCTGTCTGTTTCACTCTACCTCTCTCTGACACTCTCTGTCTCTCTCTGTCTCTCAGTCACACTCACTCTCTCTGTCTCTCTCTCTGCCTCGTTCTCTCGCTCTGTCTCTCTCTCTGACTTGTTCTCTCTGTCTCTCTCTCGCTCTGTCTTTCTCCTTCTCTCTCTGTCTCTCTCTCTCGCTCTGTCTCTCTCCTTCTCTCTCTCTCTGTCTCATTCCCTCTCTGTCTCTCTCTTCCTATCTCTCTCTATCCCTCTCTCCCACTCTCCTGTCTCTTTCCATCTCTCTCTGTCTCTCTATCTGTCTGTCTCTCTCTCTTTCTCTGTCTCTGTCACTCTCTCTCTCTCCCTCTCTCTGTCCCTCTCTCTGTGTTTCTCTCTCTGTCTCTCTCCCTCTCTCTCTCCTGTCTCTTTCCATCTCTCTCTCATTCTATCTCCCTCTCTCTTTCTCTCTCTCTGTCTCTCTCTCTCTGACAGCCTCGCTCTGTCTCTCTCTCTCTCTATCTGTTTCTATCTCTCTGTCTCTCGCTCTCTTTCTCTCTCCCTCTATCTCTGTCTCTCTCTCTCTGTCTCTCTCCCTCTCTCTGTGTTTCTCCCTCTCTTTCTCTGTCTCTCCCCCTCTCTCAACATCCGTCTCTCTTCCTATCCCTCTCTCTCTCTATCACTCTCGCTCTCTGTCTCCCTCTCTCTCTCTCCTGTTTCTTTCCATCTCTTGCTCTCTCTTTCTTTCTCTCTGTCCCCCCCACGGTCTCTCTCTCTCTGTCTCTCTATCTCTCTCTGTCTTTCTCTCTGTCTGTCTCTCTCTCTCTCTGTCTCATTCACTCCCTATCTCTCTCTCTCTGTCTCTCTGTCTCTCTCTCTCTCTGTCTCTCTCTCTATCCATCTCTCTATCCCTCTCTCTCACTCCCTCTCTCTCTCTCTCTGTCTCTCTCTCTCTGTGTCTCCGAGTTTCTCTCTGTCTCTCTGTATCTCTCTCCTGTCTCTTTCCATCTCTTTCTCTCTCTCGGTCTCTCTTTCTCTCTCACTGTCTCTCTCTCTCTGTCCCTCCCTCTGTTCCCCGCTCTCTCTCTCTGTCTCTCTCACTATTTCTGTCTCTCTCTCTCTCTAACTCTCCCTATCTCTCTCTATCCCTCTCTCTCTGTCTGTCTCTCTCCCCATCTCTCTGACACTCTCTGCCTCTCTCTCTCTCTCTGTCACACTCACTCTCTCTGTCTCTCTCTCTCTCTCTCTGTCTTTCTTTCTCTCACTGATTCTCTCTGTCTCTCTCTCTCTCTCTCCCTTTCTGTCTCTCACTCTGTGTGTGTGTCTCGCTCTCTCTCTCTGACCCTCTCTGTCTCTCTGTCTCTCTCTCTCTGACTCTATCTGTCTCTCTCTCTCTCTCTTCCTCTCTGTCTCTCTCTCAGTCTCTCTCTCCCTGTCTAAGTGTCTCTCCCTCTCTGTCTTTCTCTGTATGTCTATCAATCCCCAAACTAATCCCACTGCCCCGCTCTCTCCCCATAGTCCTGTATCAATCCCCAAACTAATCCCACTGCCCCGCTCTCTCCCCATAGTCCTGTATCAATCCCCAAACTAATCCCACTGCCCCGCTCTCTCCCCATAGTCCTGTATCAATCCCCAAACTAATCCCACTGCCCCGCTCTCTCCCCATAGTCATGTATCAATCCCCAAACTAATCCCACTGCCCCGCTCTCTCCCCATTGTCCTGTATCAATCCCCAAACTAATCCCACTGCCCCGCTCTCTCCCCATAGTCCTGTATCAATCCCCAAACTAATCCCACTGCCCCGCTCTCTCCCCATAGTCCTGTATCAATCTCCAAACTAATCCCACTGCCCCGCTCTCTCCCCATAGTCCTGTATCAATCTCCAAACTAATCCCACTGCCCCACTCTCTCCCCATAGTCCTGTATCAATCCCTAAACTAATCCCACTGCCCCGCTCTCTCCCCATAGTCCTGTATCAATCTCCAAACTAATCCCACTGCCCCGCTCTCTCCCCATAGTCCTGTATCAATCTCCAAACTAATCCCACTGCCCCGCTCATTCCCCATACTCCTGTATCAATCCCAGAATCGATACAGAAAGTGAGACAGACAGAGAGTGAGAGAGAGACACACACACACACACTCTCTCTCTCTCCCTCTCGCTCTTTCTCACTGTCTCTCTCTCTGTCTCTCTCACTCTCTCTGTTCCTCTCTTTCACTCTGTCCCTCTCTCTCTGTCTCGCCCTATTTGTGACTCTCTCTCTCTCTCTCTCTGTCTCACTCTCTCACTCTGTATCTCTTTCTCGCTCTTTCTCTCTCTCTGTCCGTCTCTCTGTTCCTCTCGCTCTCTCTCTCTCTCTCCCTCTCTTTCCCTCTCTCTGTCCTTCTACCTATCTCCCTCTCTCTCTCTGTGCCTCTCTCTCTCTCTGTCCTACAATCTCTATCTCTCTGTCTCTCTCTCTCTCTCTCTCTCTCTTTCCCTGTGTTTCTCCCTCTCTTTCTGTCTCGCTCCCTCTTTCTCCCTATCCCTCTCTCTTTCTATCCCCCTCTCTCTCTATCCCTCTCTTTCTCTCTCTGTCTCTCTCTCCTGCATTTTTCCATCACTCTCTCTCTCTGTCCCTCTCTCTGTCTCCCTCTCTATATATATATATATAACTCTCTGTCTCTGTCTCTCTCTCTCTATCTCTCTCACTCTCTCATTTTCTCACTCTCTGTCGATCTCTCTCTGTCTCTAACTCTCTGTCTCTCTGTCTCTCTCTCTCTCTCTTTCTCCGTTTCTTGCTCTCTCTCTCTGTCTCTCTGTCTCTCTCACTCACTCATTTTCTCTCTCTCTGTCTGTCTCTCTCTTTTTCTCTATCTCTCTGTCTCTCTCTCTCTCTCTTTATCTGTTTCTCTCTCTCTCTCTCTGTCTGTCTCTCTCTCTGTGTCTCTGAGTTTCTCTCTCTGTGTCTCTCCTGTCTCTTTCCATCTTTCTCTCTCTCGCTCTGTCTCTCTCTCTATCTCTCTCTCACTGTCTCTCTCACTCTCTCTCTCTATCTATCTGTCTCTCTTTCTGTCGTCTCTCTCTCTCTGTCCCTCTCTCCCTATCTCTCTCTATCCCTCTTTCTCTCTGTCTGTTTCACTCTACCTCTCTCTGACACTCTCTGTCTCTCTCTGTCTCTCAGTCGCACTCACTCTCTCTGTCTCTCTCTCTGCCTCGTTCTCTCGCTCTGTCTTTCTCTCTGACTTGTTCTCTCTGTCTCTCTCTCTCTCGCTCTGTCTTTCTCCTTCTCTCTCTGTCTCTCTCTATCGCTCTGTCTCTCTCCTTCTCTCTCTCTCTGTCTCACTCCCTCTCTGTCTCTCTCTTCCTATCTCTCTCTAGCCCTCTTCCCACTCTCCTGTCTCTTTCCATCTCTCTCTTTCTCTCTGTCTTTCTATCTGTCTGTCTCTCTCTCTTTCTCTGTCTCTGTCACTCTCTCTCTCTCCCTCTCTCTGTCCCTTTCTCTGTGTTTCTCTCTCTGTCTCCCTCCCTCTCTCTCTCCTGTCTCTTTCCATCTCTCTCTCATTCTATCTCCCTCTCTCTTTCTCTCTCTCTGTCTCTCTCTCTCTGACAGCCTCGCTCTGTCTCTCTCTCTCTCTATCTGTCTCTCTCCCTCTCTCTGTGTTTCTCCCTCTCTTTCTCTGTCTCTCCCCCTCTCTCAACATCCGTCTCTCTTCCTATCCCTCTCTCTTTCTATCACTCTCGCTCTCTGTCTCCCTCTCTCTCTCTCTCCTGTTTCGCTCCATCTCTTGCTCTCTCTTTTTTTCTCTCTGTCCCCCCCACGCTCTCCCTCTCTCTGTCTCTCTCTCTGACACTCTATCTCTCTCTGTCTTTTTCTCCGTCCCTCTCTCTCTCTGTCTCTCTCTCTCTCATTCACTCCCTATCTCTGTCTCTGTCTCTCTGTCTCTCTCTCTCTCTGTCTCCCACTCTATCCCTCTCTCTCTATCCCTCTCTCTCACTCCCTCTCTCTCTCTCTGTCTCTCTCTCTGTGTGTCTCCGAGTTTCTCTCTGTCTCTCTGTATCTCTCTCCTGTCTCTTTTCATCTCTTTCTCTCTCTTGGTCTCTCTTTCTCTCTCACTGTCTCTCTCTCTCTGTCCCTCCCTCTGTTCCCCGCTCTCTCTCTCTGACTCTCTCACTATTTCTGTCTCTCTCTCTCTCTCACTCTCCCTTTCTCTCTCTATCCCTCTCTCTCTGTCTGTCTGTCTCTCTCCCCCTCTCTCTGACACTCTCTGCCTCTCTCTCTCTCTCTGTCACACTCACTCTCTCTGTCTCGCTCTCTCTCTCCCTCTCTGTCTTTCGTTCTCTCTCTGAATCTCTCTGTCTCTCTCTCAGTCTCTCTCTCCCTGTCTAAGTGTCTCTCCCTCTCTGTCTCTCTCTGTCTGTATGTCTATCAATCCCTAAACTAATCCCACTGCCCTGTCCCATAGTCCTGCATCAATCCCGAAACTAATCCCAATGCCCCGCTCTCTCCCCATAGCCCTGTATCATTCACCAAACTAATCCCACTGCCCTGTCCCATAGTCCTGCATCAATCCCGAAACTAATCCCACTGCCCCGCTCTCTCCCCATAGTCCTGTATCAATCCCTAAACTAATCCCAATGCCCCGCTCTCTCCCCATAGCCCTGTATCATTCCCCAAAATAATCCCACTACCCCACTCTCTCCCCATAGTCGTGTATCAATCCCCAAACTAATCCCACTGCCCCGCTCTCTCCCCATAGTCCTGTACCAATCCCCAAACTAATCCCATTGCCCCGCTCTCTCCCCATAGTCCTGTATCAATCTCCAAACTAATCCCACTGCCCCGCTCTCTCCCCATAGTCCTGTATCAATCTCCAAACTAATCCCACTGCCCCGCTCTCTCCCCATAGTCCTGTATCAATCCCCAAACTAATCCCACTGCCCCGCTCTCTCCCCATAGTCCTGTATCAATCTCCAATCTCCCAGAATCGATACAGAAAGTGAGACAGACAGAGAGAGAGTGAGACACACACACACACACTCTCTCTCTCCCTCTCGCTCTCTCTCACTGTCTATCTCTCTGTCTCTCTCACTCTCTCTGTTCCTCTCTTTCACTCTGTCCCTCTCTCTGTCTCACCCTATTTCTGTCTCTCTCTCTTTCTCTCTCTCTCTCTCTCTCTCTCACTCTGTATCTCTCTTTCTCGCTCTTTCTCTCTTTCTGTCCCTCTCGCTGTTCCTCTCGCTCTCTCTCTCTCTCTCTCCCTCTCTCTTTCCCTCTCTCTGTCCTTCTCCCTATCTCCCTCTCTCTCTCTGTGCCTCTCTCGCTCTCTGTCCTACAATCTCTATCTCTCTGTCTCTCTCTCTCTCTCTCTCTCTTTCCCTGTGTTTCTCTCTCTCTTTCTGTCTCTCTCCCTCTTTCTCTCTATCCCTCTCTCTCTCTATCCCCCTCTCTCTCTATCCCTCTCTTTCTCTGTCTATCTCTCTCTCCTGCATTTTTCCATCACTCTCTCTCTCTGTCCCTCTCTCTGTCTCCCTCTCTCTATATATATGTATATAACTCTCTGTCTCTATCTCTCTCTCTCTATCTCTCTCACTCTCTCATTTTCTCACTCTCTGTCTATCTCTCTCTGTCTCTAACTCTCCGTCTCTCTGTCTCTCTCTCTATCCTTCTCCGTTTCTTGCTGTCTCTCTCTGTCTCTCTGTCTCTCTCGCTCACTCATTTTCTCTCTCTCTGTCTGTCTCTCTCTGTCTCTCTCTCTCTGTCTCTCTCTCTCTCTCTCTTTATCTGTTTCTCGCTCTCTCTCTCTCTCTCTCTGTCTGTCTCTCTCTCTGTGTCTCTGAGTTTCTCTCCCTGTCTCTCTCCTGTCTCTTTCCATCTTTCTCTCTCTTGCTCTGTCTCTCTGTCTCTCTCTCTATCTCTCTCTCTCACTGTCTCTCTCACTCTCTCTCTCTATCTGTCTCTCTTTCTGTCGTCTCTCTCTCTCTGTCTCTCTCTCCCTATCTCTCTCTATCCCCCTTTCTCTCTGTCTGTTTCACTCTATCTCTCTCTGACACTCTCTTTCTCTCTCTGTCTCTCAGTCACACTCACTCTCCTTGTCTCTCTCTCTGCCTCGTTCTCTCGCTCTATCTCTCTCTCTGACTTGTTCTCTCTGTCTCTCTCTCTTGCTCTGTTTTTCTCCTTCTCTCTCTGTCTCTCTCTCTCGCTCTGTCTCTCTCCTTCTCTCTCTTTCTGTCTCATTCCCTCTCTGTCTCTCTCTTCCTATCTCTCTCTATCCCTCTCTCCCACTCTCCTGTCTCTTTCCATCTCTCTCTGTCTCTCTATCTGTCTGTCTCTCTCTCTTTCTCTGTCTCTGTCACTCTTTCTCTCTCCCTCTCTCTGTCCCTCTCTCTGTGTTTCTCTCTCTGTCTCTCTCCCTCTCTCTCTCCTGTCTCTTTCCATCTCTCTCTCATTCTATCTCCCTCTCTCTTTCTCTCTCTCTGTCTCTCTCTCTCTGACAGCCTCGCTCTGTCTCTCTCTCTATCTGTTTCTATCTCTCTGTCTCTCGCTCTCTTTCCCTCTCCCTCTATCTCTGTCTCTCTATCTGTCTCTCTCTCTCTGTTTCTCCCTCTCTTTCTCTGTCTCTCCCCCTCTCTCAACATCCGTCTCTCTTCCTATCCCTCTCTCTCTCTATCACTCTCGCTCTCTGTCTCCCTCTCTCTCTCTCCTGTTTCTTTCCATCTCTTGCCCTCTCTTTCTTTCTCTCTGTCCCCCCATGCTCTCTCTCTCTCTCTGTCTCTCTATCTCTCTCTGTCTTTCTCTCTCTCTGTCCCTCTCTCTCTCTGTCTCTCTCTCTCTCTGTCTCATTCACTCCCTATCTCTCTCTCTCTGTCTCTCTGTCTCTCTTTCTCTCTGTCTCTCTCTCTATCCCTCTCTCTCTATCCCTCTCTCTCACTCCCTCTGTCTCTCTCTGTCTCTCTCTCTCTGTGTCTCCGAGTTTCTCTCTGTCTCTCTGTATCTCTCTCACGTCTCTTTTCATCTCTTTCTCTCTCTCGGTCTCTCTTTCTCTCTCACTGTCTCTCTCTCTCTGTCCCTCCCTCTGTTCCCCGCTCTCTCTCTCTGTCTCTCTCACTATTTCTGTCTCTCTCTCTCTATCACTCTCCCTATCTCTCTCTATCCCTCTCTCTCTGTCTGTCTGTCTCTCTCCCCCTCTCTCTGACACTCTCTGCCTCTCTCTCTCTCTCTGTCACACTCACTCTCTCTGTCTCTCTCTCTCTCTCTCTCTCTCTCCCTCTCTGTCTTTCGTTCTCTCTCTGAATCTCTCTCTCTCTCTCCCTTTCTGTCTCTCACTCTCTGTGTGTGTCTCGCTCTCTCTCTCTGACCCTCTCTGTCTCTCTGTCTCTCTCTCTCTGACTCTATCTGTCTCTCTCTCTCTCTTCCTCTCTGTCTCTCTCTCAGTCTTTCTCTCCCTGTCTAAGTGTCTCTCCCTCTCTGTCTCTCTCTGTCTGTATGTCTATCAATCCCTAAACTAATCCCACTGCCCTGCTCTCTCCCCATAGCCCTGCATCAATCCCGAAACTAATCCCAATGCCCCGCTCTCTCCCCATAGTCCTGTATCAATCTGCAAACTAATCCCACTGCCCCGCTCTCTCCCCATAGTCCTGTATCAATCCCCAAACTAATCCCACTGCCCCGCTCTCTCCCCATAGTCCTGTATCAATCCCCAAACTAATCTAACTGCCCCGCTCTCTCCCCATAGTCCTGTATCAATCCCCAAACTAATCCCACTGCCCCGCTCTCTCCCTTTCGTCCTGTATCAATCCCCAAACTAATCCCACTGCCCCGCTCTCTCCCCACAGTCCTGTATCAATCCCCAAACTAATCCCACTACCCCGCTCTCTCCCCATAGTCCTGTATCAATCCCCAAACTAATCTAACTGCCCCGCTCTCTCCCCATAGTCCTGTATCAATCCCCAAACTAATCCCACTGCCCCGCTCTCTCCCCATAGTCCTGTATCAATCCCCAAACTAATCCCACTGCCCCGCTCTCTCCCTTTCGTCCTGTATCAATCCCCAAACTAATCCCACTGCCCCGCTCTCTCCCCATAGTCCTGTATCAATCCCCAAACTAATCCCACTGCCCCGCTCTCTCCCCATAGTCCTGTATCAATCCCCAAACTAATCCCACTGCCCCGCTCTCTCCCTTTCGTCCTGTATCAATCCCCAAACTAATCCCACTGCCCCGCTCTCTCCCCATAGTCCTTTATCAATCCCCAAACTAATCCCACTGCCCCACTCTCTCCCCATAGTCCTTTATCAATCCCCAAACTAATCCCACTGCCCCACTCCCTCCCCATAGTCCTGTATCAATCCCCAAACTAATCCCACTGCCCCGCTCTCTCCCCATAGTCCTGTATCAATCCCCAAACCAATCCCACTGCCCCACTCTCTCCCCATAATCCTTTATCAATCCCCAAACTAATCCCACTGCCCCACTCTCTCCCCATACCCCTGTACCAATCCCCAAACTAATCCCACTGCCCCGCTCTCTCCCCATAGTCCTGTATCAATGCCCAAACTAATCCCACTGCCCCGCTCTCTCTCCATAGTCCTGTATCAATCCCCAAACTAATCCCACTGCATCGCTCTCTCCCCATAGTCCTGTATCAATCTCCAAACTAATCCCACTGCCCCGCTCTCTGCCCATAGCCCTATATCAATCCCCAAACTAATCCCACTGCCCCGCTCTCTACCCATAGTCCTGTATCAATCCCCAAACTAATCCCACTGCCCCGCTCTCTCCCTTTCGTCCTGTATCAATCCCCAAACTAATCCCACTGCCCCGCTCTCTCCCCATAGTCCTGTATTAATCCCCAAACAAATCCCACTGCCCTGCTCTCTCCACATAGTCCTGTATCAATCCCCAAACTAATCCCACTGCCCCGCTCTCTCCCCATAGTCCTGTATCAATCCCCAAACTAATCCCACTGCCCCGCTCTCTCCCCATAGTCCTGTATCAATCCCCAAACTAATCCCACTGCCCCGCTCTCTCCCCATAGTCCTGTATCAATCCCCAAACTAATCCTACTGCCCCGCTCTCTCCCCATAGTCCTGTATCAATCTCCAAACTAATCCCACTGCCCCGCTCTCTCCCCATAGTCCTGTATCAATCCCCAAACTAATCCCACTGCCCCGCTCTCTCCTCATAGTCCTGTATCAATCCCCAAACTAATCCCACTGCCCCGCTCTCTCCCCATAGTCCTGTATCAATCTCCAAACTAATCCCACTGCCCCGCTCTCTCCCCATAGTCCTGTATCAATCCCCAAACTAATCCCACTGCCCCGCTCTCTCCTCATAGTCCTGTATCAATCCCCAAACTAATCCCACTGCCCCGCTCTCTCCCCATAGTCCTGTATCAATCTCCAAACTAATCCCACTGCCCCGCTCTCTCTCCATAGTCCTGTATCAATCCCCAAACTAATCCCACTGCCGCGCTCTCTCCCCATAGACCTGTATCAATCCCAGAATCGATACAGAAAGTGAGACAGACAGAGAGAGAGAGATACACACACACAGACACACTCTCTCTCTCCCTCTCGCTCTCTCTCACTGTCTATCTCTCTGTCTCTCTCACTCTCTCTGCTCCTCTCTTTCACTCTGTCCCTCTCTCTGTCTCGCCCTATTTCTGTCCCTCTCTCTCTCTCTCTCTCTCTCTCTCTCTCACTCTGTATCTCTCTTTCTCGCTCTTTCTCTCTTTCTGTCCCTCTCCCTGTTCCTCTCGCTCTCTCTCTCTCTCTCTCCCTCTCTCTTTCCCTCTCTCTGTCCTTCTCCCTATCTCCCTCTCTCTCTCTGTGCCTCTCTCTCTCTGTCCTACAATCTCTATCTCTCTGTCTCTCTCTCTCTCTCTCTCTTTCCCTGTGTTTCTCTCTCTCTTTCTGTCTCTCTCCCTCTTTCTCTCTATCCCTCTCTCTCTCTATCCCCCTTTCTCTATCCCTCTCTTTCTCTCTCTGTCTCTCTCTCCTGCATTTTTCCATCACTCTCTCTCTCTGTCCCTCTCTCTGTCTCCCTCTCTATATATATATATATAATACTCTGTCTCTATCTCTCTCTGTCTCTATCTCTCTCACTCTCTCATTTTCTCACTCTCTGTCTATCTCTCTCTGTCTCTAACTCTCTGTCTCTCTGTCTCTCTCTCTCTCTTTCTCCGTTTCTTGCTCTCTCTCTCTGTCTCTCTGTCTCTCTCACTCACTCATTTTCTCTCTCTCTGTCTGTCTCTCTCTGTCTCTATCTCTCTGTCTCTCTTTATCTGTTTCTCGCTCTCTCTCTCTCTCCCTCTGTCTCTCTCTCTCTCTGTGTCTCTGAGTTTCTCTCTCTGTCTCTCTCCTGTCTCTTTCCATCTTTCTCTCTCTCGCTCTGTCTCTCTGTCTCTCTCTCTATCTCTCTCTCTCACTGTCTCTCTCACTCTCTCTCTCTATCTATCTGTCTCTCTTTCTGTCGTCTCTCTCTCTCTGTCCCTCTCTCCCCATCTCTCTCTTTCCCCCTTTCTCTCTGTCTGTTTCACTCTACCTCTCTCTGACACTCTCTGTCTCTCTCTGTCTCTCAGTCACACTCACTCTCTCTGTCTCTCTCTCTGCCTCGTTCTCTCGCTCTGTCTCTCTCTCTGACTTGTTCTCTCTGTCTCGCTCTCCTGCTCTGTCTCTCTCCTTCTCTCTCTCTCTGTCTCATTCCATCTCTGTCTCTCTCTTCCTATCTCTCTCTAATCCTCTCTCCCACTCTCCTGTCTCTTTCCATCTCTCTCTTTCTCTCTATCTGTCTGTCTCTCTCTCTTTCTCTGTCTCTGTCACTCTCTCTCTCTCTCTCCCTCTCTCTGTCCCTCTCTCTGTGTTTCTCTCTCTGTCTCTCTCCCTCTCTCTCCTGTTTCTTTCCATCTCTTGCTCTCTCTTTCTTTCTCTCTGTCCCACCCACGCTCTCCCTCTCTCTGTCTCTCTCTCTGACTCTCTATCTCTCTCTGTCTTTTTCTCTGTCCCTCTCTCTCTCTCTGTCTCTCTATCTCTCTCTGTCTTTCTCTCTGTCTCTCTCTCTCTCTCTCTATCTCATTCACTCCCTATCTCTCTCTCTCTGTCTCTCTGTCTCTCTCTCTATTCCTCTCTCTCTATCCCTCTCTCTCACTCCCTCTCTCTCTCTCTGTCTCTCTCTCTCTGTCTCTCTGAGTTTCTCTCTGTCTCTCTGTATCTCTCTCCTGTCTCTTTCCATCTCTTTCTCTCTCTCGGTCTCTCTTTCTCTCTCACTGTCTCTTTCTCTCTGTCCCTCCCTCTGTTCCCCGCTCTCTCTCTCTGTCTCTCTCACTATTTCTGTCTCTCTCTCTCTCTCACTCTCCCTATCTCTCTCTCCCCCTCTCTCTGACACTCTCTGCCTCTCTCTCTCTCTCTGTCACACTCACTCTCTCTGTCTCTCTCTCTCTCTCTGTCTTTCTTTCTCTCTCTACTCTCTCTGTCTCTCTCTCTCTCTCTCTCCCTTTCTGTCTCTCACTCTGTGTGTGTGTCTCGCTCTCTCTCTCTGACCCTCTCTGTCTCTCTCTCTCTCTTCCATTCTGTCTCTCCCTCAGTCTCTCTCTCCCTGTCTAAGTGTCTCTCCCTCTCTGTCTCTCTCCCCATAGCCCTGTATCAATCCCCAAACTGATCCAACTGCCCCGCTCTCTCCTCATAGTCCTGTATCAATCTCCAAACTAATCCCACTGCCCCGCTCTCTCCTCATAGTCCTGTATCAATCTCCAAACTAATCCCACTGCCCCGCTCTCTCCCCATAGTCCTGTATCAATCTCCAAACTAATCCCACTGTCCCGCTCTCTCCCCATAGTCCTGTATCAATCCCCAAACTAATCCCACTGCCCCGCTCTCTCCCCATAGTCCTGTATCAATCCCCAAACTAATCCCACTGCCCCGCTCTCTCCCCATAGTCCTGTATCAATCCCCAAACTAATCCCACTGCCCCGCCCTCTCCCCATATCCATGTATCAATCCCCAAACTAATCCCACTGCCCCGCTCTCTCCCCATAGTCCTGTATCAATCCCCAAACCAATCCCACTGCCCCGCTCTCTCCCCATAGTCCTGTATCAATCCCCAAACTAATCCCACTGCCCCACTCTCTCCCCATAGCCCTGTATCAATCCCCAAACTAATCCCACTGCCCCGCTCTCTCCCCATAGCCCTGTATCAATCCCCAAACTAATCCCACTGCCCCGCTCTCTCCCCATAGTCCTGTATCAATTTCCAAACTAATCCCACTGCCCCGCTCTCTCCCCATAGTCCTGTATCAATCCCCAAACTGATCCCACTGCCCCGCTCTCTCCCCATAGTCCTGTATCAATTTCCAAACTAATCCCACTGCCCCGCTCTCTCACCATAGTCCTGTATCAATCCCCAAACTAATCCCACTGCCCCGCTCTCTCCCCATAGCCCTGTATCAATCCCCAAACTAATCCCACTGCCCCGCTCTCTCCCCATAGTCCTGTATCAATCCCCAAACTAATCCCACTGCCCCGCTCTCTCCCCATAGCCCTGTATCAATGCCAGAATCGATACAGAAAGTGAGACAGACAGAGAGAGAGAGAGACACACACACACACACTCTCTCTCTCCCTCTCGCTCTCTCTCACTGTCTATCTCTCTGTCTCTCTCACTCTCTCTGTTCCTCTCTTTCACTCTGTCCCTCTCTCTGTCTCGCCCTATTTCTGTCTTTCTCTCTCTCTCTGTCTCTCTCTCTCACTCTGTATCTCTCTTTCTCGCTCTTTCTCTCTCTCTGTCCCTCTCTCTGTTCCTCTCGCTCTCTCACTCTCTCTCTCCCTCTCTCTTTCCCTCTCTCTGTCCTTCTACCTATCTCCCTCTCTCTCTCTGTGCCTCTCTCTCTCTCTGTCCTACAATCTCTATCTCTCTGTCTCTCTCTCTCTCTCTCTCTCTTTCCCTGTCTTTCTCTCTCTCTTTCTGTCTCTCTCCCTCTTTCTCCCTATCCCTCTCACTCTCTATCCCCCTCTCTCTATCCCTCTCTTTCTCTCTCTGTCTCTCTCTGCTGCATTTTTCCATCAGTCTCTCTGTCCCTCTCTCTGTATCCCTCTCTCTCTATATATATATATATATATATATAACTCTCTGTCTCTATCTCTCTCTCTCTATCTCTCTCACTCTCTCATTTTCTCTCTCTCTGTCTGTCTCTCTCTGTCTCTCCTGTCTCTTTCCATCTTTCTCTCTCTCGCTCTGTCTCTCTCTCTATCTCTCTCTCACTGTCTCTCTCACTCTCTCTCTCTATCTATCTGTCTCTCTTTCTGTCGTCTCTCTCTCTCTGTCCCTCTCTCCCTATCTCTCTCTATTCCCCTTTCTCTCTGTCTGTTTCACTCTACCTCTCTCTGTCTCTCTCTGTCTCTCAGTCACACTCACTCTCTCTGTCTCTCTCTCTGCCTCGTTCTCTCGCTCTGTCTCTCTCTCTGACTTGTTCTCTCTGTCTCTCTATCTCTCTCTGTCTTTCTCTCTGTCTGTCTCTCTCTCTCTCTGTCTCATTCACTCCCTATCTCTCTCTCTCTGTCTCTCTGTCTCTCTCTCTCTCTCTCTGTCTCTCTCTCTATCCCTCTCTCTCTATCCTTCTCTCTCACTCCCTCTCTCTCTCTCTCTGTCTCTCTCTCTCTGTGTCTCTGAGTTTCTCTCTGTCTCTCTGTAACTCTCTCCTGTCTCTTTCCATCTCTTTCTCTCTCTCGGTCTCTCTTTCTCTCTCTCTGTCCCTCTCTCTGTTCCCCGCTCTCTCTCTCTCACTATTTCTGTCTCTTTCTCTCTCTCACTCTCCCTATCTCTCTCTATCCCTCTCTCTCTGTCTGTCTGTATCTCTCCCCCTCTCTCTGACACTCTCTGCCTCTCTCTCTCTCTCTGTCACACTCACTCACTCTGTCTCTCTCTCTCTCTCTGTCTTTCTTTCTCTCTCTGACTCTCTCTGTCTCTCTCTCTCTCTCTCTCTCTCTCTCCCTTTCTGTCTCTCACTCTGTGTGTGTGTCTCGCTCTCTCTCTCTGACCCTCTCTGTCTCTCTGTCTCTCTCTCTCTGACTCTATCTGTCTCTCTCTCTCTCTTCCTCTCTGTCTCTCTCTCAGTCTCTCTCTCCCTGTCTAAGTGTCTCTCCCTCTCTGTCTCTCTCTGTATGTCTATCAATCCCAAAACTAATCCCACTGCCCCGCTCTCTCCCCATAGTCCTGTATCAATCTCCAAACTAATCCCACTGCCCCGCTCTCTCCCCATAGTCCTGTATCAATCCCCAAACTAATCCCACTGCCCCGCTCTCTCCCCATAGTCCTGTATCAATCCCCAAACTAATCCCACTGCCCCGCTCTCTCCCCATAGTCCTGTATCAATCCCCAAACTAATCCCACTGCCCCGCTCTCTCCCCATAGTCCTGTATCAATCTCCAAACTAATCCCACTGCCCCGCTCTCTCCCCATAGTCCTGTATCAATCCCCAACCTAATCCCACTGCCCCGCTCTCTCCCCATAGTCCTGTATCAATCCCCAAACTAATCCCACTGCCCCGCTCTCTCCCCATAGTCCTGTATCAATCTCCAAACTAATCCCACTGCCCCGCTCTCTCCCCATAGTCCTGTATCAATCCCCA
Organism: Pristiophorus japonicus; assembly: GCF_044704955.1. Taxonomy (NCBI): domain Eukaryota; kingdom Metazoa; phylum Chordata; class Chondrichthyes; family Pristiophoridae; genus Pristiophorus; species Pristiophorus japonicus. The sequence continues at coordinate 144,593 of NW_027254364.1, forward strand.
AACTAATCCCACTGCCCCGCTCTCTCCCCATAGTCCTGTATCAATCTCCAAACTAATCCCACTGCCCCGCTCTCTCCCCATAGTCCTGTATCAACCCCCAAACTAATCCCACTGCCCCGCTCTCTCCCCATAGTCCTGTATCAATCCCCAAACTAATCCCACTGCCCCGCTCTCTCCCCATAGTCCTGTATCAATCCCAAACTAATCCCACTGCCCCGCTCTCTCCCCATAGTCCTGTATCAATCCCCAAACTAATCCCACTGCCCCGCTCTCTCCCCATAGTCCTGTATCAATCCCAAACTAATCCCACTGCCCCGCTCTCTCCCCATAGTCCTGTATCAATCTCCAAACTAATCCCACTGCCCCGCTCTCTCCCCATAGTCCTGTATCAATCCCCAAACTAATCCCACTGCCCCGCTCTCTCCCCATAGTCCTGTATCAATCTCCAAACTAATCCCACTGCCCCGCTCTCTCCCCATCGTCCTGTATCAATCTCCAAACTAATCCCACTGCCCCGCTCTCTCCCCATAGTCCTGTATCAACCCCCAAACTAATCCCACTGCCCCGCTCTCTCCCCATAGTCCTGTATCAACCCCCAAACTAATCCCACTGCCCCACTCTCTCCCCATAGTCCTGTATCAATCCCAAAACTAATCCCACTGACCCGCTCTCTCCCCATAGTCCTGTATCAATCCCCAAACTAATCCCACTGCCCCGCTCTCTCCCCATAGTCCTGTATCAATCCCAAACTAATCCCACTGCCCCACTCTCTCCACAGCGTCCTGTATCAATTCCAGAATCTATACAGAAAGAGAGACAGAGAGAGAGAGAGAGACACACACATACACACTCTCTATCTCTCTCCCTCTCGCTCTCTCTCACTGCACCGCTCTCTCCCCATAGCCCTGTATCAATCCCCAAACGAGCTCTCTCTCTGTCTCTCTCTGTCTCTCTCTCTCTCTCTGTCTCTCTGTCTCACTCTATCGCTCTCTCTGTCTCTCTCTGTCTCTGTCTCCCTCCCTCTGTCTCTAGCTCTCTGTCTGTCTCTTTCTATCTCACTCTCTCTCTCTGTCTCACTCGTTCTGTCTGTCTCTCTCTCTCTCTCTCTCTGTACCTGTCTCTCGCTCCCTCTCTCTCTCTCTGTCACTCTCTTGGTCTTTCTGTCTCACCCTGTCTGTCTCTGTCTTTTCCCCTCTCGCTCTCTCTCACTGTCTATCTCTCTGTCTCTCTCACTCTCTCTGTTCCTCTCTTTCACTCTGTCCCTCTCTCTGTCTCGCCCTATTTCTGTCCCTCTCTCTCTCTCTCTCTCTTTCTCTCTCTCTCACTCTGTATCTCTCTTTCTCGCTCTTTCTCTCTTTCTGTCCCTCTCTCTGTTCCTCTCGCTCTCTCTCTCTCTCCCTCTCTTTCCCTCTCTCTGTCCTTCTCCCTATCTCCCTCTCTCTCTCTGTGCCTCTCTCTCTCTCTGTCCTACAATCTCTATCTCTCTGTCTCTCTCTCTCTCTCTCTCTTTCCCTGTGTTTCTCTCTCTCTTTCTGTCTCTCTCCCTCTTTCTCCCTATCCCTCTCTCTCTCTATCCCCCTCTCTCTCTATCCCTCTCTTTCTCTCTCTGTCTCTCTCTCCTGCATTTTTCCATCACTCTCTCTCTCTGTCCCTCTCTCTGTCTCCCTCTCAATATATATATATAACTCTCTGTCTCTATCTCTCTCTCTCTATCTCTCTCACTCTCTCATTTTCTCACTCTCTGTCTATCTCTCTCTGTCTCTAACTCTCTGTCTCTCTGTCTCTCTCTCTCTCTTTCTCCGTTTCTTGCTCTCTCTCTCTGTCTCTCTGTCTCTCTCACTCACTCATTTTCTCTCTCTCTCTGTCTGTCTCTCTCTGTCTCTATCTCTCTGTCTCTCTCTCTCTCTCTCTCTCTTTATCTGTTTCTCGCTCTCTCTCTGTCTCTCTCTGTCTGTCTCTCTCTCTCTCTGTGTCTCTGAGTTTCTCTCTCTGTCTCTCTCCTGTCTCTTTCCATCTTTCACTCTCTCGCTATATCTCTCTCTCACTCTCTCTCTCTATCTATCTGTCTCTCTTTCTGTCGTCTCTCTCTCTCTGTCCCTCTCTCCCTATCTCACTCTATCCCCCTTTCTCTCTGTCTGTTTCACTCTACCTCTCTCTGACACTCTCTGTCTCTCTCTGTCTCTCAGTCACACTCACTCTCTCTGTCTCTCTCTCTGCCTCGTTCTCGCACTCTGTCTCTCTCTCTGACTTGTTCTCTCTGTCTCTCTCTCTCTCGCTCTGTCTTTCTCCTCTCTCTGTCTCTCTCTCTCTCTCCCTCTCTCTGTCCCTCTCTCTGTGTTTCTCTCTCTGTCTCTCTCCCTCTCTCTCTCCTGTCTCTTTCCATCTCTCTCTCATTCTATCTCCCTCTCTCTTTCTCTCTCTCTGTCTCTCTCTCTCTGACAGCCTCGCTCTGTCTCTCTCTCTCTCTCTATCTGTTTCTATCTCTCTGTCTCTCCCTCTCTTTCTCTCTCTCTCTATCTCTGTCTCTCTATCTGTCTCTCTCTCTTTGTTTCTCTCTCTCTCTCTCTCTGTCTCTCTCCCTCTCTCTGTGTTTCTCCCTCTCTTTCTCTGTCACTCCCCCTCTCTCAACATCCGTCTCTCTTCCTATCCCTCTCTCTCTATCACTCTCGCTCTCTGTCTCCCTCTCTCTCTCTCTCCTGTTTCGTTCCATCTCTTGCTCTCTCTTTTTTTCTCTCTGTCCCTCCCACGCTCTCCCTCTCTCTGTCTCTCTCTCTGACTCTCTGTCTCTCTCTCTGTCTCTCTCTCTCTCGCTCTGTCTTTCTCCTCTCTCTGTCTCTCTCTCTCTCTGTCTCTCTCTCTCTCTATCTCATTCACTTCCTATCTCTCTCTCTCTGTCTCTCTGTCTCTCTGTCTCTCTCTCTCTCTGTCTCTCTCTCTATCCCTCTCTCTCTATCCCTCTCTCTCTCTCTGTCTCTCTCTCTCTGTGTCTCCGAGTTTCTCTCTGTATCTCTCTCCTGTCTCTTTTCATCTCTTTCTCTCTCTCGGTCTCTCTTTCTCTCTCAGTCCCTCCCTCTGTTCCCCGCTCTCTCTCTCTGTCTCTCTCACTATTTCTGTCTCTCTCTCTCTCTCACTCTCCCTATCTCTCGCTATCCCTCTCTCTCTGTCTGTCTGTCTCTCTCCCCCTCTCTCTGACACTCTCTGCCTCTCTCTCTCTCTCTGTCACACTCACTCTCTCTGTCTCTCTCTCTCTCTCCCTCTCTTTCTTTCGTTCTCTCTTTGACTCTCTCTGTCTCTCTCTCTCTCTCTCTCCCTTTCTGTCTCTCACTCTCTCTCTCCCTGTCTAAGTGTCTCTCCCTCTCTGTCTCTTTCTGTCTGTATGTCTATCAATCCCTAAACTAATCCCACTGCCCTGCTCTCTCCCCATAGCCCTGTATCAATCCCCAAACTAATCCCACTGTCCCGCTCTCTCCCCATAGTCCTGCATCAATCCCTAAACTAATCCCACTGCCCCGCTCTCTCCCCATAGCCCTGTATCATTCCCCAAAATAATCCCACTGGCCCACTCTCTCCCCATAGTCCTGTATCAATCCCCAAACTAATCCCACTGCCCCGCTCTCTCCCCATAGTCCTGTATCAATCCCCAAACTAATCCCAGTGCCCCGCTCTCTCCCCATAGTCCTGTATCATTCCCCAAAATAATCCCACTGGCCCACTCTCTGCCCATAGTCCTGTATCAATCCCCAAACTAATCCCACTGGCCCACTCTCTGCCCATAGTCCTGTATCAATCCCCAAACTAATCCCACTGCCCCGCTCTCTCCCCATAGTCCTGCATCAATCCCTAAACTAATCCCACTGCCCCGCTCTCTCCCCATAGTCCTGTATCAATCCCCAAACTAATCCCACTGCCCCGCTCTCTCCCCATAGTCCTGTATCAATCCCCAAACTAATCCCACTGCCCCGCTCTCTCCCCATAGTCCTGTATCAATCCCCAAACTAATCCCACTGCCCCGCTCTCTCCTCATCGTCCTGTATCAATCCCCAAACTAATCCCACTGCCCCGCTCTCTCCCCATAGTCCTGTATCAATCCCCAAACTAATCCCACTGCCCCGCTCTCTCCCCATAGTCCTGTATCAATCCCCAAACTAATCCCACTGCCCCGCTCTCTCCCCATAATCCTGTATCAATCCCAGAATCGATACAGAAAGTGAGACAGACAGAGAGAGAGAGAGACACACACACACACACTCTCTCTCTCCCTCTCACTCTCTCTCACTGTCTCTTTCTCTGTCTCTCTCACTCTCCCTCTTTCTGTTCCTCTCTTTCACTCTGTCCCTCTCTCTGTCTCGCCCTATTTCTGTCTCACTCTCTCTCTCTCTCTGTCTCTCTCTCTCACTCTGTATCTCTCTTTCTCGCTCTTTCTCTCTCTCTTTCCCTCTCTCTGTTCCTCTCGCTCTCTCTCTCTCTCTTTCCCTCTCTCTGTCCTTCTCCCTATCTCCCTCTCTCTCTCTGTGCCTCTCTCTCTCTGTCCTACAATCTCTATCTCTCTGTCTCTCTCTCTCTCTCTCTCTCTCTCTTTCCCTGTGTTTCTCTCTTTCTTTCTGTCTCTCTCCCTCTTTCTCCCTATCCCTCTCTCTCTCTATCCCCCTCTCTCTCTATCCCTCTCTTTCTCTCTCTGTCTCTCTCTCCTGCATTTTTCCATCTCTCTCTCTCTGTCCCTCTCTCTGTCTCCCTCTCTATATATATATATATATAACTCTCTGTCTCTATCTCTCTCTATCTCTCTCATTCTCTCATTTTCTCACTCTCTGTCTATCTCTCTCTGTCTCTAACTCTCTGTCTCTCTCTCTCTCTCTCTCTTTCTCCGTTTCTTGCTCTCTCTCTCTGTCTCTCTGTCTCTCTCACTCACTCATTTTCTCTCTCTCTGTCTGTCTCTCTCTGTCTCTATCTCTCTGTCTCTCTCTCTCTCTCTTTATCTGTTTCTCGCTCTCTCTCTCTCTCTGTCTCTCTCTCTCTCTGTGTCTCTGAGTTTCTCTCTCTGTCTCTCTCCTATCTCTTTCCATCTTTCTCTCTCTCGCTCTGTCTCTCTGTCTCTCTCTCTATCTCTCCCTCTCACTGTCTCTCTCACTCTCTCTCTCTATCTATCTGTCTCTCTTTCTGTCGTCTCTCTCTCTCTGTCCCTCTCACCTTATCTCTCTCTATCCCCCTTTCTCTCTGTCTGTTTCACTCTACATCTCTCTGACACTCTCTGTCTCTCTCTGTCTCTCAGTCACACTCACTCTCTCTGTCTCTCTCTCTGTCTCTCTCTCTCGCTTTGTCTTTCTCCTTCTCTCTCTGTCTCTCTCTCTCGCTCTGTCTTTCTCCTTCTCTCTCTCTCTGTCTCACTCCCTCTCTGTCTCTCTCTTCCTATTTCTCTCTATCCCTCTCTCCCACTCTCCTGTCTCTTTCCATCTCTCTCTTTCTCTCTGTCTCTCTATCTGTCTGTCACTTTCTCTCTTTCTCTGTCTCTGTCACTCTCTCTCTCCCTCTCTCTGTCCCTCTCTCTGTGTTTCTCTCTCTGTCTCTCTCCCTCTCTCTCTCCTGTCTCTTTCCATCTCTCTCTCATTCTATCTCCCTCTCTCTTTCTCTCTCTCTGTCTCTCTCTCTCTGACAGCCTCGCTCTGTCTCTCTCTCTCTCTATCTGTTTCTATCTCTCTGTCTCTCGCTCTCTTTCTCTCTCCCTCTATCTCTGTCTCTCTATCTGTCTCTCTCTCTCTGTTTCTCCCTCTCTCTCTCTCTGTCTCTCTCCCTCTCTCTGTGTTTCTCCCTCTCTTTCTCTGTCTCCCCCCTCTCTCAACATCCGTCTCTCTTCCTATCCCTGTCTCTCTCTATCACTCTCGCTCTCTGTCTCCCTCTCTCTCTCCGTCCCTCTCTCTCTCTGTCTCTCTCTCTCTGTCTCTCTATCTCTCTCTGTCTTTCTCTCTGTCCCTCTCTCTCTCTGTCTCTCTCTCTCTCTGTCTCATTCACTCCCTATCTCTCTCTCTCTGTCTCTCTGTCTATCTCTCTCTCTGTCTCTCTCTCTATCCCTCTCTCTCTATCCCTCTCTCTCACTCCCTCTCTCTCTCTGTCTCTCTCTCTCTGTGTCTCTGAGTTTCTCTCTGTCTCTCTGTATCTCTCTCCTGTCTCTTTTCATCTCTTTCTCTCTCTCGGTCTCTCTTTCTCTCTCACTGTCTCTCTCTCTCTGTCCCTCCCTCTGTTCCCCGCTCTCTCTCTCTGTCTCTCTCACTATTTCTGTCTCTCTCTCTCTCTCACTCTCCCTATCTCTCTCTCTCCCTCTCTCTCTGTCTGTCTGTCTCTCTCCCCCTCTCTCTGACACTCTCTGCCTCTCTCTCTCTCTCTGTCACACTCACTCTCTCTGTCTCTCTCTCTCTCCCTCTCTGTCTTTCTTTCTCTCTCTGACTCTCTCTGTCTCTCTCTCTCTCTCTCCCTTTCTGTCTCTCACTCTCTGTGTGTGTCTCGCTCTCTCTCTCTGACCCTCTCTGTCTCTCTCTCTCTGACTCTATCTGTCTCTCTCTCTCTCTTCCTCTCTGTCTCTCTCTCAGTCTCTCTCTCCCTGTCTAAGTGTCTCTCCCTCTCTGTCTCTCTCTGTCTGTATGTCTATCAATCCCTAAACTAATCCCACTGCCCTGCTCTCTCCCCATAGCCCTGTATCATTCCCCAAACTAATCCCACTGCCCCGCTCTCTCCCCATAGCCCTGTATCAATCCCCAAACTAATCCCACTGCCCCGCTCTCTCCCCATAGTCCTGTATCAATCCCCAAACTAATCCCACTGCCCCGCTCTCTCCTCATAGTCGTGTATCAATCCCCAAACTAATCCCACTGCCCCGCTCTCTCCTCATAGTCCTGTATCAATCCCCAAACTAATCCCACTGCCCCGCTCTCTCCCCATAGACCTGTATCAGTCCCCAAACTAATCCCACTGCCCCGCTCTCTCCTCATAGTCCTGTATCAATCCCCAAACTAATCCCACTGCCCCGCTCTCTCCCCATAGCCCTGTATCAATCCCCAAACTAATCCCACTGCCCCGCTCTCTCCCCATAGCCCTGTATCAATCCCCAAACTAATCCCACTGCCCCGCTCTCTCCTCATAGTCCTGTATCAATCCCCAAACTAATCCCACTGCCCCGCTCTCTCCCCATAGACCTGTATCAGTCCCCAAACTAATCCCACTGCCCCGCTCTCTCCCCATAGACCTGTATCAGTCCCCAAACTAATCCCACTGCCCCGCTCTCTCCTCATAGTCCTGTATCAATCCCCAAACTAATCCCACTGCCCCGCTCTCTCCCCATAGACCTGTATCAGTCCCCAAACTAATCCCACTGCACCGCTCTCTCCCCATAGCCCTGTATCAATCCCCAAACGAGCTCTCTCTCTGTCTCTCTCTGTCTCTCTCTCTCTCTCTGTCTCTCTGTCTCACTCTATTGCTCTCTCTGTCTCTCTCTGTCTCTGTCTCCCTCCCTCTGTCTCTAGCTCTCTGTCTGTCTCTTTCTATCTCACTCTCTCTCTCTGTCTCACTCGTTCTGTCTGTCTCTCTCTCTCTCTCTCTCTGTACCTGTCTCTCGCTCCCTCTCTCTCTCTCTGTCACTCTCTTGGTCTTTCTGTCTCACCCTGTCTGTCTCTGTCTTTTCCCCTCTCGCTCTCTCTCTCTGTCTGTGCTTCTCTCTCTCTCTAACAATCTCTGTCTCTCTCTGACTATCTCCTTCTGTCTCTCTCTCACTGTCTCACTGTCTCTCTCTCTCTCTCTCTGTCACCCTCTCTTTCTCTCTCTCTCACTCTCTCTCTCACTGTGTTTCTCTCTCTGTATCTCTATTTCTGTGTTTCTCTCTCTCTATCTCTATTTCTGTCTCTCCAGCTCTCTGTCTTCCTC
>NW_027254364.1:157500-167500 GCF_044704955.1 Pristiophorus japonicus
CCCTCTAACTCGCTCTCTCTCTCTGTCTCGCTCTCTCTCTCTCTCTCTCTCTCTCTCTGTCTTTCCGCCCATCTCTCTCTCTCTCCCATGGTCTCTGTTTCTCTCTATCTTTCCCTCTCAGTTTTTCTGTCTCTCTCTCTCTCCCTCTTACTCTGTCTCTCCCTCTATTTCTCTGTATATCTCCCTGTCTTTATCTCTATCTTTCCCTCTCTCTATCAATCTCTCTCTCTATCAATCTCTCTCTCTCTCTATCAATCTCTCTCTATCAATCTCTGTCTCTCTCTGTCATTCTCTCTCTTTGTCTCTCTCTCTGTCTGTCTCTCTCTCTCTGTCTCTCTTTCTCTTTCTCTGTCCCTCTCTCTCACTCTCTCTGTGTTTCTCTCTCTCTCTCTTTCTCTATTTCTGTCTCTCTCTCTCGCTCTCTCTCTGTCTCACTCTCTCTCTCCTCTCTCTCCGTCTCTCCTCTCTCTCCGTCTCTCTGTCTGTCTGCCTGTCTCCCTCTCTCTTTCTCTCTCTCTCGCTCTCTGTCTCTCTCTCTCTCTCTGTCTGTCTCTATCTCTCTCTCTCTCTCTGTCTATCTGTCTCTCTTTCTTTCGCTCTCTCTCTCTGTGTCTTTCGCTCTCTCTCTCTGTCTTTCTCTCTGTCTCTGGCTCTCTCTCCCTCTCTCTCTCTCTCCATCTCTCTGTCTGTCTGGCTGTCTCCCTCTCTCTTTCTCTCTCTCTCGCTCTCTGTCTCTCTCTCTCTCTCTCTCTCTCTCTATCTCTCTCCCTCTGTCTATCTGTCTCTCTTTCTTTCGCTCTCTGTGTCTTTCGCTCTCTCTCTCTGTCTTTCTCTCAGTCTCTGGATCTCTCTCTCTCTCACTCTGTTTCTCTCTCTATGTATTTCTCACTGTCTTTATCTCCGTCTTTCCCTCTTTATGAATCTCCCTCTCTGTCTCTCTCACTCTCTCTCTCTCTGTTTGTCTCGCTCTGCCCGTCTCTCTCTCTCTGTCTATCTCTCCCTCTTCGTCTTTCTCTCTCTCTCTGCCTCTGTCTCTCTCACCCTCTCTCTCTGAGTCTCTCTCTATCGCTCTCCGTCTCTCCGTCTCTCTCCAAACGGTAGTAGTGATGTTGGGGAGGGCATCAAACAGGAAATTAGGGGTGCGTGCAATAAAGGTGCAGCAGTTATAATGGGTGACTTTAATATGCACATAGATTGGGCTAACCAAACTGGAAGCAATACGGTGGAGGAGGATTTTCTGGAGTGCATAAGGGATGGTTTTTTAGACCAATATGTCGAGGAACCAACTAGGGGGGAGGCCATCTTAGACTGGGTGTTATGTAATGAGAAAGGATTAATTAGCAATCTCGTTGTGCGAGGCCCCTTGGGGAAGAGTGACCATAATATGGTGGAATTCTGCATTAGGATGGAGAATGAAACAGTTAATTCAGAGACCATGGTCCAGAACTTAAAGAAGGCTAACTTTGAAGGTATGAGGCGTGAATTGGCTAGGATAGATTGGCGAATGATACTTAAGGGGTTGACTGTGGATGGGCAATGGCAGACATTTAGAGACCGCATGGATGAACTACAACAATTGTACATTCCTGTCTGGCATAGAAATAAAAAAGGGAAGGTGGCTCAACCGTGGCTATCAAGGGAAATCAGGGATAGTATTAAAGCCAAGGAAGTGGCATACAAATTGGCCAGAAATAGCAGCGAACCTGGGGACTGGGAGAAATTTAGAACTCAGCAGAGGAGGACAAAGGGTTTGATTAGGGCAGGGAAAATGGAGTATGAGAAGAAGCTTGCAGGGAACATTAAGACGGATTGCAAAAGTTTCTATAGATATGTAAAGAGAAAAAGGTTAGTAAAGACAAACGTAGGTCCCCTGCAGTCAGAATCAGGGGAAGTCATAACGGGGAACAAAGAAATGGCGGACCAATTGAACAAGTACTTTGGTTCGGTATTCACGAAGGAGGACACGAACAACCTTCCGGTTATAAAAGGGGTCGGGGGGTCTAGTAAGGAGGAGGAACTGAGGGAAATCCTTATTAGCCGGGAAATTGTGTTGGGGAAATTGATGGGATTGAAGGCCGATAAATCCCCAGGGCCTGATGGACTGCATCCCAGAGTACTTAAGGAGGTGGCCTTGGAAATAGTGGATGCGTTGACAGTCATTTTCCAACATTCCATTGACTCTGGATCAGTTCCTATGGAGTGGAGGGTAGCCAATGTAACCCCACTTTTTAAAAAAGGAGGGAGAGAGAAAGCAGGGAATTATAGACCGGTCAGCCTGACATCGGTAGTGGGTAAAATGATGGAATCAATTATTAAGGATGTCATAGCAGTGCATTTGGAAAGAGGTGACATGATAGGTCCAAGTCAGCATGGATTTGTGAAAGGGAAATCATGCTTGACAAATCTTCTGGAATTTTTTGAGGATGTTTCCAGTAGAGTGGATAAGGGAGAACCAGTTGATGTGGTATATTTGGACTTTCAGAAGGCGTTCGACAAGGTCCCACACAAGAGATTGATGTGCAAAGTTAGAGCACATGGGATTGGGGGTAGTGTACTGACATGGATTGAGAACTGGTTGTCAGACAGGAAGCAAAGAGTAGGAGTAAATGGGTACTTTTCAGAATGGCAGGCAGTGACTAGTGGGGTACCGCAGGGTTCTGTGCTGGGGCCCCAGCTGTTTACACTGTACATTAATGATTTAGATGAGGGGATTGAGTGTAGTATCTCCAAGTTTGCGGATGACACTAAGTTGGGTGGCAGTGTGAGCTGCGAGGAGGATGCTGTGAGGCTGCAGAGCGACTTGGATAGGTTAGGTGAGTGGGCAAATGCATGGCAGATGAAGTATAATGTGGATAAATGTGAGGTTATCCACTTTGGTGGTAAAAACAGAGAGACAGACTATTATCTGAATGGTGACAGATTAGGAAAAGGGGAGGTGCAAAGAGACCTGGGTGTCATGGTACATCAGTCATTGAAGGTTGGCATGCAGGTGCAGCAGGCGGTTAAGAAAGCAAATGGCATGTTGGCCTTCATAGCAAGGGGATTTGAGTACAGGGGCAGGGAGGTGTTGCTACAGTTGTACAGGGCATTGGTGAGGCCACACCTGGAGTATTGTGTACAGTTTTGGTCTCCTAACCTGAGGAAGGACATTCTTGCTATTGAGGGAGTGCAGCGAAGGTTCACCAGACTGATTCCCGGGATGGCGGGACTGACCTATCAAGAAAGACTGGATCAACTGGGCTTGTATTCACTGGAGTTCAGAAGAATGAGAGGGGACCTCATAGAAACATATAAAATTCTGACGGGGTTAGACAGGTTAGATGCAGGAAGAATGTTCCCAATGTTGGGGAAGTCCAGAACCAGGGGTCACAGTCTAAGGATAAGGGGTAAGCCATTTAGGACCGAGATGCGGAGGAACTTCTTCACCCAGAGAGTGGTGAACCTGTGGAATTCTCTACCACAGAAAGTTGTTGAGGCCAATTCACTAAATATATTCAAAAAGGAGTTAGATGAGGTCCTTACTGCTAGGGGGATCAAGGGGTATGGCGAGAAAGCAGGAATGGGGTACTGAAGTTGAATGTTCAGCCATGAACTCATTGAATGGCGGTGCAGGCTAGAAGGGCCGAATGGCCTACTCCTGCACCTATTTTCTATGTTTCTATGTTTCTATGTTTCTATGTTTCTATGTTTCTATGTCTATGTTTCTATGTTTCTATGTTTCTATGTCTCTCTCTCTGCATCTCTCTAAAAACTCTGCCTCTATCACTCTGTCTCTCTCGCTCCCTCTCTCTGTCTCTCTCGCTCTGTATTTTTCACTGTCTCTCGCTCACTATCTCTCTCCATCTGCTTACCTCTGACTCTCTCTCTCTCTCTCTCTCTCTCTGTCTCTCCCTGTGTATCCCTCTCTCTCTCGCTATCTGTCTCTGTCTTGCTCTCTCTCTTGCTCTCTCTGACTCTCTATCTCTCTCTAACTCTCTCTGTCTCTATTTCTCTCTCTCTCTCTCTCTCAGTCTCGCTCTGTTTTTCTCTCTCTGTCTCTCTCTCTCAGTCTCTCTCTCTCTCTGTCTCACTCTGTCTTTCTCGGTCTCCCTCTGTCTATATCTCTCCCCCTATCTATATATCTCTGTCTCTAACTCTCTCTATCTGTCTCTGTCTCTCTCTCTCTGTCTGTTTCTTTCCCCCTCTCTCTCTCTGTCTCTCTCTCTATCTCTGTCTTTCTCTGTTTTCCCCTCACTCTCTCTCTGTCTCTGTCTCTTTCTCTCTGTCTCACTGTCTTTCTCTATCTTTCCCTCTCTCTCTCTCTCTCTCTCTCTCTCTCCCTCTCTCTCTTTCTGTCTCTGTTTCTTTCTCCACCTTTCCCTCTCTTTCTGTCTCTCTCTCTCTCTCGCTCTGTCTCTCTCTGTCTCTCTCTCTCGCTCTGTATTTTTCTGTCTTTCTCTCGCTCTCTCACCTTCTCTCTCTGAGTCTCTCTATCTTGCTCCGTCTCTCCCTCTCTCTCTGTCTCTCTCTCTCTGTCTCTCTCTCTCTCTCTCTCGCTCTGTCACTCTATGTCTCTCTCTCTCACTCTCTCCCTCTCTCTCTCTCTCGCTCTGTATTTTTCTCTGTCTTTCTCTCTCGCTCCCTCACCTTCTCTCTCTGAGTCTCTCTCTATCTCACTCTGTCTCTCCCTCTCTCCCTGTCTCTCTCTCTCTCTGTACCTCTCTATAATTCTGTCTCTCTTTCTCTCTCTCTGTCAGTCTGCCTATCTCTGTCTCTGTCTCTCTCTTTGTCTCTCTCTCTCTCTCTGTCTCTGTTTCACTCTCTCCCTGTCTCTATCTCTCTCTCTCACTCTCTCTCTCTTTCTGTTTCACTCTCCCCCTGTCTCTCTCTGTCTCTCGCTCTATATTTTTCTCTGTCTCTCTCTCTCTCTCTGTCTGCCTCTCTCTGTGTCTCTGTCTCTCTGGCTCTCTATCTCTCTATCTCTCTCTGTCTGCCTCTCTCTGTGTCTCTGTCTCTCTCTGGCTCGCTATCTCTACCTCTCTCTGTCTCTCTCTCCGACTGTCTCTCTCTGTCTCTCTGTCGCTCTCTGTCTCTTTCTCTCTCCCTCTGTGATTCTCCCTCTGTCTCTCGCTATCTCTCTCTATCTCTCTCTCGCACGCTCTCTTACTGTCTGTCTGTCTGTCTCTCTCTTTCTCTCTCTGTCTCTGTCTCTCTCTCTCTCTGTCTCTCTCTCTCTCTCTATCTCTATCTCTCTCTCGCTCTCTCTATGTCTCTCTCTCTCTCTGTGCCTCTCTCCCTCTCTATATCTCTCTGTCTCTATCTGTGTCTATCTCTATCTTTCTCCCTCTCTCGCTCTCTGTCTCTCTCGGTCTCTCTCTCTCACACTATCTCTCTCTCTCTCTACTCGCTCTCCCTCTCCTTCTCTCCATCTCTGTCTCTCCATCTCTGTCTCTCTCTCTCGCGCTCTCACGTTCTGTCTCTCTGTCTCAATCTGTCTCTCTCTCTCTGTCTTTCTCTCTCTTTGTCTCTCACTTTCTCTCTGTCTCTCTCTCTATCTGTCTCACTCTCTCACTCCCTGTCTCTCTCTATTTCTCACTCTCGCTCTGTCTCTCCCTCTCTCTCCCTCTCGATCTCCGTCTCTCTTTCTTTCTCTCTCTCTCTCTCTCTCTCTCTGTCGCCCTATCTTTCTGTCTCTCTCTCTCTCTCACTCTCTCTCTGTCTCTTACCATCTCTCTCTCGCTCAATGTCACTCTCTTTCTCAATCTCTCTCTCTGACTCTCTCTCTGTCTCACTCACTCTCTGTCTCTCTCTCTCTCTCTCTCTGTCTCTCTCTCTCTCTGTCCCTCTGTCTCTATGTCTCTCTCTCTCTGTTTAGGTTTCTCTCTCCATCTTTCCCTCTCTCTCTGTCTCCCTCTCACTCTCGCTCTGTCTCTCTCTCTCTCTCTGTATCTTTCCATGTCTTTATCTCCGTCTTTCCCTCTCTCGCTATCAATCTCTCTATCTCTGTCTCTTTTTTTGTCTCTCTCTGTCTCTGTCTCTCTCTCTCTCTATCTCTATCTCTGTCTCTGTCTCTCTCGCGCGCTCTCTGACTCTCCATCTCTATCTCTCTCTGTCTCTGACTCTCTCTCTCAGTCTTTCTCTCTGTCTTTCTTTCGCTCTCTCTGTCTCTCTCTTTCTCTCTCCCTGCCCCTCTCTGTTCCTCTCGCTCTCTCTCTCTCTCCCTCACTCTGTCCCTCTCCCAGGGCAGGTACAGGGGTTTAGATACAGAGTAAAGCTCCCTCTGCACTGCCCCATCAAACACTCCCAGGGCAGGTACAGGGGGTTAGATACAGAGTAAAGCTCCCTCTACACTGTCCCATCAAACACTCCCAGGGCAGGTACAGGGGGTTAGATACAGAATAAAGCTCCCTCTACACTGCCCCATCAAACACTCCCAGGGCAGGTACAGAGGGTTAGATACAGAGTAAAGCTCCCTCTACACTGTCCCATCAAACACTCCCAGTGCAGGTACAGGGGATTAGATACAGAGTAAAGCTCCCTCTACACTGTCCCATCAAACACTCCCAGGGCAGGTACAGGGGGTTAGATACAGAGTAAAGCTCCCTCTACACTGTCCCATCAAACACTCCCAGGGCAGGTACAGGGGGTTAGATACAGAGTAAAGCTCCCTCTACACTGTCCCATCAAACACTCCCAGGGCAGGTACAGGGGGTTAGATACAGAGTAAAGCTCCCTCTACACTGTCCCATCAAACACTCCCAGGGCAGGTACAGCACGGGGTTAGATACAGAGTAAAGCTCCCTCTACACTGTCCCATCAAACACTCCCAGGGCAGGTACAGGGGGTTAGATACAGAGTAAAGCTCCCTCTACACTGTCCCATCAAACACTCCCAGGGCAGGTACAGGGGGTTAGATACAGAGTAAAGCTCCCTCTACACTGTCCCATCAAACACTCCCAGGGCAGGTACAGCACGGGGTTAGATACGGAGATAAGAACATATGAAATAGGATCAGGAGTAGGCCATATGGCCCCTCGAGCCTGCTCCACCATTTAATACGATCATGTCTGATCCGATCATGGACTCAGGTCCACTTCCCTGCCCGTTCCCTATAAACCCTTATCCCTTATCGGTTAAGGAACTGTCTATCTCTGTCTTAAATTTATTCAATGTCCCGGCTTCCACAGCTCTCTGAGGCAGCGAGTTCCACAGATTTACAACCCTCCGAGAGAAGAAATTCCTCCTCATCTCAGTTTTAAATGGGCGGCCCCTTATTCTAAGACCATGCCCCCTAGTTCTAGTCTCCCCCATCAGTGGGAACATCCTCTCTGTATCCACCTTGTCGAGCCCCTCATTATCTGATCCGTTTCGTTAGTTAGTTACCTGCGGTCTTATAGTTAATTACATTTGGAGAGAGCGCCTCTCTGTTTGTCTCTCTGTCTCACTCCCTCTATCTCCCTCTCCCAATCTCCCTCTCTCCAACTCTATCTCTCCCATTCTGTCTCGCTACCTCTCTCTCCATCTGTCTCTGTCTCTCTCCCTCTCTCCCACTCTGTATCGCTTCATCGCTCTCTCTCTCGCTTTCTCTCTCTCTCTGTTTCTCTCCCTCTCTCTCTACCTCTCTCTCTCCCGCTCTCTCTCTATTGTTCTCTCCGTCTCTCTCCGTCTCTCTCTGTCTCGCTCTCTCTCTCACACTGCATCCCTCCCTCTTTCTCCCTCCCTCTCTCTCTCTCTGTTCCTCCCTCTCTCTCTCAATCTCTGTCTCGCTTTCGCACTCTCTCACACTATCTCTCTCTCTCGCTCTCTCTCTGTCTCTCTATCTCTCTGCCTCTCAATCCCTGTCTCTCTCTCGCGCTCTCACGTTCTGTCTCTCTCTCTCTGTCTCTCTCTGTCTCTTTCTCTCTCTGTCTTTCTCTCTCTCTGTTTCTCACTTTCTCTCTTATCTGTCTTTCTCTCTATCTCTCTCGGTCTCATGACCTGTCTCTCTCTCTCTCTCTCTCTCTCGCTCTGTCTCTGTCTCTCTCTCCCTCTCTATCTCCATCTCTCTTTCTCCTCTCTCTCTCTCTCTGTCTCTCTCTCTCTCCCTCTCTATCTCCGTCTCTCTCTCTCTGTCTCTCTCTCTCTGTCTCTCCCTGTCTCCCTCAGTCTCTCGGACTCTGTAACAAGAGACTTGGTATAAAATGGTCACCACGCATCTCGTAAAATGGCTGCTCAATCTCACACAAACTAATCCCACTGTCCCGCTCTCTCCCCACAGCCCTGTATCAATCCCCAAACTAATCCCACTGCCCCGCTCTCTCCCCATCGTCCTGAATCAATCTCCAAACTAATCCCACTGCCCCACTCTCTCCCCATAGTCCTGTATCAATCCCTAAACTAATCCCACTGCCCCGCTCTCTCCCCATATTCCTGAATCAATCTCCAAACTAATCCCACTGCCCCGCTCTCTCCCCACAGCCCTGTATCAATCCCCAAACTAATCCCACTGCCCCGCACTCTCCCCATAGTCCTGTATCAATCCCCAAACTAATCCCACTGCCCCGCACTCTCCCCATAGTCCTGTATCAATCCCCAAACTAATCCCACTGGCCCGCACTCTCCCCATAGTCCTGTATCAATCCCCAAACTAATCCCACTGCCCCGCTCTCTCCACAGCGCCCTGTATCAATCCCCAAACTAATCCCACTGCCCCGCTCTCTCCGCAGCGCCCTGTATCAATCCCAGAATCTATACAGAAAGAGAGACAGAGAGAGAGAGAGACACACACACATACGCAGTCTCTATCTCTCTCCCTCTCGCTCTCTCTCACTGTCTCTCTCTCTCTGTCTCTCTCACTCTCTCTCTCTCTGTTCCTTTCTTTCACTCTGTCCCTCTCTCTGTCTCGCCCTCTTTCTGTCGCTCTCTCTCTCACTGTCTCTTTCTCACTCTGTATCTCTCTCTCTCTCTGTCCCTCTGTTCCTCTCGCTCTCTCTCTCTCCCTCTCTTTCCCTCTCTCTGTCCTTCTCCCTATCTCCCTCTCTCTCTCTTGCTCTCTCTGTCTGTGCCTCTCTCTCTCTCTATCCTACTCTCTCTATCTCTCTCTCTCTCTCTCTTACCCTGTGTTTCTCTCTCTTTGTCTGTCTCTCTCCCTCTTTTTCCCTATCCCTCTCTCTCCATCCCCCTCTCTCTCTATCCCTCTCTGTCTCTTTCTGCCTCTCTCGTCTGCATTTTTCCATCTCTCTCTGTTCCTCTCTCTGTCTCCCTCTCTCTCTTTAGATATATAACTCTCTCTCTCTGTCTATCTCACTCTCTCATTTTCTCTATCTCTGTCTGTCTCTCTCTGTCTCTCTCTCTAGGTCTCTCTCACTCTCTCTCTCACTGTCTCTCTCACTCTCTCTCTCTCTCTGTCTCTCTCTCTCTGTCCCTCTCTCCCTATCTCTCTCTATCCCCCTTTCTCTCTGTCTGTTTTGCTCTACCTCTCTCTGACACTCTCTGTCTCTCTCTGTCTCTCAGTCACACTCACTCTCTCTGTCTCTCTCTCTGCCTCGTTCTCTCGCTTTGTCTCTCTCTCTGTCTTGTTCTCTCTGTCTCTCTCTCTCGCTCTGTCTCTCTCTCTCTCTCTCTCTCTCTGTCTCTCTCTGTCTCTCTCTCCCTATCTCTCTCTAACCCTCCCTCCCACTCTCCTGTCCCTTTCCATCTCTCTCTTTCTCTCTGTCACTCTGTCTGTCTCTCTCTCTTTCTCTGTCTCTGTCACTCTCTCTCTCTCTCTCTCTCTCTGTCCCTCTCTCTGTGTTTCTCTCTCTGTCTCTCTCTGTCTCTCTCCCACTCTCTCTCCTGTTTCTTTCCATCTCTCTCTCGCTCTATCTCCTCTCTTTCTCTCTCTCTGTCTCTCTCTTTGATTGCCTTGCTTTGTCTCTCTCTCTCTCTATCTGTTTCTATCTCTCTCCCTCTCTCTCTCTGTCTCTCTCCCTCTGTGTTTCTACCTCTCTTTCTCTGACTCTCCCACTCTCTCTCCATCCGTCTCTCTTCCTATCCCGCTCTC
>NW_027254364.1:175000-192500 GCF_044704955.1 Pristiophorus japonicus
CAATACACAAAGCCCCGAGCCCAGACAGGCAAACCAGGTTTGATCACAGATCACCCAGACACGTGTCCTGCTGTAAAATGGTCACCACGCATCTCATGTAAAATGGGTGCTCAATTTCACCCAAACTAATCCCACTGTCCCGCTCTCTCCCCATAGTCCTGTATCAAACCCCAAACTAATCCCACTGCCCCGCTCTCTCCCCATAGTCCTGTATCAATCCCCAAACTAATCCCACTGCCCCGCTCTCTCCCCATAGTCCTGTATCAATCCCCAAACTAATCCCACTGCCCCGCTCTCTCCCCATAGTCCTGTATCAATCCCCAAATTAATCCCACTGCCCCGCTCTCTCCCCATAGTCCTGTATCAATCCCCAAACTAATCGCACTGCCCCGCTCTCTCCCCATAGTCCTGTATCAATCCCCAAACTAATCCCACTGCCCCGCTCTCTCCCCATAGTCCTGTATCAATCCCCAAACTAATCCCATTGCCCCACTCTCTCCCGATAGTCCTGTATCAATTCCCAAACTAATCCCACTGCCCCGCTCTCTCCCCATACTCCTGTATCAATCCCCAAACTAATCCCACTGCCCCGCTCTCTCCCCATAGTCCTGTATCAATCCCCAAACTAATCCCACTGTCCCGCTCTCTCCCCATGGTCCTGTATCAATCGCCAAACTAATCCCACTGCCCCGCTCTCTCCCCATAGTCCTATATCAATCCTCAAACTAATCCCACTGCCCCGCTCTCTCCCCATAGTCCTGTATCAATCCCCAAACTAATCCCACTGCCCCACTCTCTCCCCATAGTCCTGTATCAATCCTCAAACTAATCCCACTGCCCCGCTCTCTTCCCCATAGGCCTGTATCAATCCCCAAACTAATCCCACTGCCCCACTCTCTTCCCCATAGGCCTGTATCAATCCCCAAACTAATCCCACTGACCCGCTCTCTCCCCATAGTCCTGTATCAATCCCCAAACTAATCCAACTGCCCCGCTCTCTCCTCATAGTCCTGCATCAATCCCCAAACTAATCCCACTGCCCCGCTCTCTCCCCATAGTCCTGTATCAATCTCCAAACTAATCCCACTGCCCCGCTCTCTCCCCATAGTCCTGTATCAATCCCCAAACTAATCCCACTGCCCCGCTCTCTCCCCATAGTCCTGTATCAATCTCCAAACTAATCCCACTGCCCCGCTCTCTCCCCATAGTCCTGTATCAATCCCCAAACTAATCCCACTGCCCCGCTCTCTCCCCATAGCCCTGTATCAATCCCCAAACTAATCCCACTGCCCCGCTCTCTCCCCATAGTCCTGTATCAATCCCCAAACTAATCCCACTGCCCCGCTCTCTCCTCATAGTCCTGTATCAATCTCCAAACTAATCCCACTGCCCCGCTCTCTCCCCATAGTCCTGTATCAATCTCCAAACTAATCCCACTGTCCCGCTCTCTCCCCATAGTCCTGTATCAATCCCCAAACTAATCCCACTGCCCCGCTCTCTCCCCATAGTCCTGTATCAATCCCCAAACTAATCCCACTGCCCCGCTCTCTCCCCATAGTCCTGTATCAATCCCCAAACTAATCCCACTGCCCCGCCCTCTCCCCATATCCATGTATCAATCCCCAAACTAATCCCACTGCCCCGCTCTCTCCCCATAGTCCTGTATCAATCCCCAAACCAATCCCACTGCCCCGCTCTCTCCCCATAGTCCTGTATCAATCCCCAAACTAATCCCACTGCCCCACTCTCTCCCCATAGCCCTGTATCAATCCCCAAACTAATCCCACTGCCCCGCTCTCTCCCCATAGCCCTGTATCAATCCCCAAACTAATCCCACTGCCCCGCTCTCTCCCCATAGTCCTGTATCAATTTCCAAACTAATCCCACTGCCCCGCTCTCTCCCCATAGTCCTGTATCAATCCCCAAACTGATCCCACTGCCCCGCTCTCTCCCCATAGTCCTGTATCAATTTCCAAACTAATCCCACTGCCCCGCTCTCTCCCCATAGTCCTGTATCAATCCCCAAACTAATCCCACTGTCCCGCTCTCTCCCCATAGCCCTGTATCAATCCCCAAACTAATCCCACTGCCCCGCTCTCTCCCCATAGTCCTGTATCAATCCCCAAACTAATCCCACTGCCCCGCTCTCTCCCCATAGTCCTGTATCAATCCCCAAACTAATCCCACTGCCCCTCTCCCTCCCCATAGCCCTGTATCAATCCCCAAACTAATCCCACTGCCCCGCTCTCTCCCCATAGCCCTGTATCAATGCCAGAATCGATACAGAAAGTGAGACAGACAGAGAGAGAGAGAGACACACACACACACACTCTCTCTCTCCCTCTCGCTCTCTCTCACTGTCTATCTCTCTGTCTCTCTCACTCTCTCTGTTCCTCTCTTTCACTCTGTCCCTCTCTCTGTCTCGCCCTATTTCTGTCTTTCTCTCTCTCTCTGTCTCTCTCTCTCACTCTGTATCTCTCTTTCTCGCTCTTTCTCTCTCTCTGTCCCTCTCTCTGTTCCTCTCGCTCTCTCACTCTCTCTCTCCCTCTCTCTTTCCCTCTCTCTGTCCTTCTACCTATCTCCCTCTCTCTCTCTGTGCCTCTCTCTCTCTCTGTCCTACAATCTCTATCTCTCTGTCTCTCTCTCTCTCTCTCTCTCTTTCCCTGTCTTTCTCTCTCTCTTTCTGTCTCTCTCCCTCTTTCTCCCTATCCCTCTCACTCTCTATCCCCCTCTCTCTCTATCCCTCTCTTTCTCTCTCTGTCTCTCTCTGCTGCATTTTTCCATCAGTCTCTCTGTCCCTCTCTCTGTATCCCTCTCTCTCTATATATATATATATATATATAACTCTCTGTCTCTATCTCTCTCTCTCTATCTCTCTCACTCTCTCATTTTCTCTCTCTCTGTCTGTCTCTCTCTGTCTCTCCTGTCTCTTTCCATCTTTCTCTCTCTCGCTCTGTCTCTCTCTCTATCTCTCTCTCACTGTCTCTCTCACTCTCTCTCTCTATCTATCTGTCTCTCTTTCTGTCGTCTCTCTCTCTCTGTCCCTCTCTCCCTATCTCTCTCTATTCCCCTTTCTCTCTGTCTGTTTCACTCTACCTCTCTCTGTCTCTCTCTGTCTCTCAGTCACACTCACTCTCTCTGTCTCTCTCTCTGCCTCGTTCTCTCGCTCTGTCTCTCTCTCTGACTTGTTCTCTCTGTCTCTCTATCTCTCTCTGTCTTTCTCTCTGTCTGTCTCTCTCTCTCTCTGTCTCATTCACTCCCTATCTCTCTCTCTCTGTCTCTCTGTCTCTCTCTCTCTCTCTCTGTCTCTCTCTCTATCCCTCTCTCTCTATCCTTCTCTCTCACTCCCTCTCTCTCTCTCTCTGTCTCTCTCTCTCTGTGTCTCTGAGTTTCTCTCTGTCTCTCTGTAACTCTCTCCTGTCTCTTTCCATCTCTTTCTCTCTCTCGGTCTCTCTTTCTCTCTCTCTGTCCCTCTCTCTGTTCCCCGCTCTCTCTCTCTCACTATTTCTGTCTCTTTCTCTCTCTCACTCTCCCTATCTCTCTCTATCCCTCTCTCTCTGTCTGTCTGTATCTCTCCCCCTCTCTCTGACACTCTCTGCCTCTCTCTCTCTCTCTGTCACACTCACTCACTCTGTCTCTCTCTCTCTCTCTGTCTTTCTTTCTCTCTCTGACTCTCTCTGTCTCTCTCTCTCTCTCTCTCTCTCCCTTTCTGTCTCTCACTCTGTGTGTGTGTCTCGCTCTCTCTCTCTGACCCTCTCTGTCTCTCTGTCTCTCTCTCTCTGACTCTATCTGTCTCTCTCTCTCTCTTCCTCTCTGTCTCTCTCTCAGTCTCTCTCTCCCTGTCTAAGTGTCTCTCCCTCTCTGTCTCTCTCTGTATGTCTATCAATCCCAAAACTAATCCCACTGCCCCGCTCTCTCCCCATAGTCCTGTATCAATCCCCAAACTAATCCCACTGCCCCGCTCTCTCCCCATAGTCCTGTATCAATCCCCAAACTAATCCCACTGCCCCGCTCTCTCCCCATAGTCCTGTATCAATCCCCAAACTAATCCCACTGCCCCGCTCTCTCCCCATAGTCCTGTATCAATCCCCAAACTGATCCCACTGCCCCGCTCTCTCCCCATAGTCCTGTATCAATTTCCAAACTAATCCCACTGCCCCGCTCTCTCCCCATAGTCCTGTATCAATCCCCAAACTAATCCCACTGCCCCGCTCTCTCCCCATAGCCCTGTATCAATCCCCAAACTAATCCCACTGCCCCGCTCTCTCCCCATAGTCCTGTATCAATCCCCAAACTAATCCCACTGCCCCGCTCTCTCCCCATAGTCCTGTATCAATCCCCAAACTAATCCCACTGCCCCTCTCTCTCCCCATAGCCCTGTATCAATCCCCAAACTAATCCCACTGCCCCGCTCTCTCCCCATAGCCCTGTATCAATGCCAGAATCGATACAGAAAGTGAGACAGACAGAGAGAGAGAGAGACACACACACACACACTCTCTCTCTCCCTCTCGCTCTCTCTCACTGTCTATCTCTCTGTCTCTCTCACTCTCTCTGTTCCTCTCTTTCACTCTGTCCCTCTCTCTGTCTCGCCCTATTTCTGTCTTTCTCTCTCTCTCTGTCTCTCTCTCTCACTCTGTATCTCTCTTTCTCGCTCTTTCTCTCTCTCTGTCCCTCTCTCTGTTCCTCTCGCTCTCTCACTCTCTCTCTCCCTCTCTCTTTCCCTCTCTCTGTCCTTCTACCTATCTCCCTCTCTCTCTCTGTGCCTCTCTCTCTCTCTGTCCTACAATCTCTATCTCTCTGTCTCTCTCTCTCTCTCTCTCTCTTTCCCTGTCTTTCTCTCTCTCTTTCTGTCTCTCTCCCTCTTTCTCCCTATCCCTCTCACTCTCTATCCCCCTCTCTCTCTATCCCTCTCTTTCTCTCTCTGTCTCTCTCTGCTGCATTTTTCCATCAGTCTCTCTGTCCCTCTCTCTGTATCCCTCTCTCTCTATATTTATATATATATATATAACTCTCTGTCTCTATCTCTCTCTCTCTATCTCTCTCACTCTCTCATTTTCTCTCTCTCTGTCTGTCTCTCTCTGTCTCTCCTGTCTCTTTCCATCTTTCTCTCTCTCGCTCTGTCTCTCTCTCTATCTCTCTCTCACTGTCTCTCTCACTCTCTCTCTCTATCTATCTGTCTCTCTTTCTGTCGTCTCTCTCTCTCTGTCCCTCTCTCCCTATCTCTCTCTATTCCCCTTTCTCTCTGTCTGTTTCACTCTACCTCTCTCTGTCTCTCTCTGTCTCTCAGTCACACTCACTCTCTCTGTCTCTCTCTCTGCCTCGTTCTCTCGCTCTGTCTCTCTCTCTGACTTGTTCTCTCTGTCTCTCTATCTCTCTCTGTCTTTCTCTCTGTCTGTCTCTCTCTCTCTCTGTCTCATTCACTCCCTATCTCTCTCTCTCTGTCTCTCTGTCTCTCTCTCTCTCTCTGTCTCTCTCTCTATCCCTCTCTCTCTATCCTTCTCTCTCACTCCCTCTCTCTCTCTCTCTGTCTCTCTCTCTCTGTGTCTCTGAGTTTCTCTCTGTCTCTCTGTAACTCTCTCCTGTCTCTTTCCATCTCTTTCTCTCTCTCGGTCTCTCTTTCTCTCTCTCTGTCCCTCTCTCTGTTCCCCGCTCTCTCTCTCTCACTATTTCTGTCTCTTTCTCTCTCTCACTCTCCCTATCTCTCTCTATCCCTCTCTCTCTGTCTGTCTGTATCTCTCCCCCTCTCTCTGACACTCTCTGCCTCTCTCTCTCTCTCTGTCACACTCACTCACTCTGTCTCTCTCTCTCTCTCTGTCTTTCTTTCTCTCTCTGACTCTCTCTGTCTCTCTCTCTCTCTCTCTCTCTCCCTTTCTGTCTCTCACTCTGTGTGTGTGTCTCGCTCTCTCTCTCTGACCCTCTCTGTCTCTCTGTCTCTCTCTCTCTGACTCTATCTGTCTCTCTCTCTCTCTTCCTCTCTGTCTCTCTCTCAGTCTCTCTCTCCCTGTCTAAGTGTCTCTCCCTCTCTGTCTCTCTCTGTATGTCTATCAATCCCAAAACTAATCCCACTGCCCCGCTCTCTCCCCATAGTCCTGTATCAATCCCCAAACTAATCCCACTGCCCCGCTCTCTCCCCATAGTCCTGTATCAATCTCCAAACTAATCCCACTGCCCCGCTCTCTCCCCATAGTCCTGTATCAATCCCCAAACTAATCCCACTGCCCCGCTCTCTCCCCATAGTCCTGTATCAATCCCCAAACTAATCCCACTGCCCCGCTCTCTCCCCATAGTCCTGTATCAATCCCCAAACTAATCCCACTGCCCCGCTCTCTCCCCATAGTCCTGTATCAATCCCCAAACTAATCCCACTGCCCCGCTCTCTCCCCATAGTCCTGTATCAATCCCCAAACTAATCCCACTGCCCCGCTCTCTCCCCATAGTCCTGTATCAATCTCCAAACTAATCCCACTGCCCCGCTCTCTCCCCATAGTCCTGTATCAATCCCCAAACTAATCCCACTGCCCCGCTCTCTCCCCATAGTCCTGTATCAATCCCCAAACTAATCCCACTGACCCGCTCTCTCCCCATACTCCTGTATCAATCCCAGAATCGATACAGAAAGTGAGACAGACAGAGAGAGAGAGAGAGACACACACACACACACTCTCTCTCTCTCCCTCTCGCTCTCTCTCACTGTCTCGCTCTCTGTCTCTCTCACTCTCTCTGTTCCTCTCTTTCACTCTGTCCCTCTCTCTGTCTCGCCCTATTTGTGACTCTCTCTCTCTCTCTCTGTCTCACTCTCTCACTCTGTATCTCTCTTTCTCGTTCTTTCTCTCTCTCTGTCCCTCTCTCTGTTCCTCTCGCTCTCTCTCTCTCTCTCTCCCTCTCTCTTTCCCTCTCTCTGTCTTTCTACCTATCTCTCTCTGTGCCTCTCTCTCTCTCTGTCCTACAATCTCTATCACTCTGTCTCTCTCTCTCTCTCTCTCTCTTTCCCTGTGTTTCTCTCTCTTTCTGTCTCTCTCCCTCTTTCTCCCTATCCCTCTCTCTCTCTATCCCCCTCTCTCTCTATCCCTCTCTTTCTCTCTCTGTCTCTCTCTCCTGCATTTTTCCATCACTCTCTCTCTCTGTCCCTCTCTCTGTCTCCCTCTCTCTCTATATATATATAACTCTCTGTCTCTATCTCTCTCTCTCTGTCTGTCTCACTCTCTCATTTTCTCACTCTCTGTCTATCTCTCTCTGTCTGTCTCTCTCTCTGTGTCTCTGAGTTTCTCTCTCTGTCTCTCTCCTGTCTCTTTCCATCTTTCTCTCTCTCGCTCTGTCTCTCTCTCTATCTCTCTCTCACTGTCTCTCTCACTCTCTCTCTCTATCTATCTGTCTCTCTTTCTGTCGTCTCTCTCTCTCTGTCCCTCTCTCCCTATCTCTCTCTATCCCCCTTTCTCTCTGTCTGTTTCACTCTACCTCTCTCTGACACTCTCTGTCTCTCAGTCACACTCACTCTCTCTGTCTCTCTCTCTGCCTCGTTCTCTCGCTCTGCCACTCTCTCTGACTTGTTCTCTCTGTCTCTCTCTCTCTCGCTCTGTCTTTCTCCTTCTCTCTCTGTCTCTCTCTCTCGCTCTGTCTCTCTCCTTCTCTCTCTCTCTGTCTCACTCCCTCTCTGTCTCTCTCTTCCTATCTCTCTCTATCCCTCTCTCCCACTTTCCTGTCTCTTTCCATCTCTCTCTTTCTCTCTGTCTTTCTATCTGTCTGTCTCTCTCTCTTTCTCTGTTTCTGTCACTCTCTCTCTCTCCCTCTCTCTGTCCCTCTCTCTGTCCCTCTCTCTCTGTCTCTCTCCCTCTCTCTCTCCTGTCTCTCTCCTTCTCTCTCTCTCTGTCTCACTCCCTCTTTGTCTCTCTCTTCCTATCTCTCTCTATCCCTCTCTCCCACTCTCCTGTCTCTTTCCATCTCTCTCTTTCTCTCTGTCTTTCTATCTGTCTGTCTCTCTCTCTTTCTCTGTCTCTGTCACTCTCTCTCTCTCCCTCTCTCTGTCCCTCTCTCTGTGTTTCTCTCTCATTCTATCTCCCTCTCTCTTTCTCTCTCTCTGTCTCTCTCTCTCTGACAGCCTCGCTCTGTCTCTCTCTCTCTCTATCTGTTTCTATCTCTCTGTCTCTCGCTCTCTTTCTCTCTCTCTCTTTCTCTCTCTCTCTATCTGTCTCTCTCTCTCTGTTTCTCCCTCTCTCTCTCTCTGTCTCTCTCCCTCTCTCTGTGTTTCTCCCTCTCTTTCTCTGTCTCTCCCCCTCTCTCAACATCCGTCTCTCTTCCTATCCCTCTCTCTCTCTATCACTCTCGCTCTCTGTCTCCCTCTCTCTCTCTCTCCTGTTTCGTTCCATCTCTTGCTCTCTCTTTTGTTCTCTCTGTCCCCCCCACGCTCTCCCTCTCTCTGTCTCTCTATCTCTCTCTGTCTTTTTCTCCGTCCCTCTCTCTCTCTGTCTCTCTCTCGCTCTGTCTCATTCACTCCCTATCTCTCTCTCTCTCTGTCTCGCTGTCTCTCTCTCTCTCTGTCTCTCTCTCTATCCCTCTCTCTCTATCTCTCTCTCTCTGTCTCTCTCTCTCTGTGTCTCCGAGTCTCCTGTCTCGTTTCATCTCTTTCTCTCTCTCGGTCTCTCTTTCTCTCTCACTGTCTCTCTCTCTCTGTCCCTCCCTCTGTTCCCCTCTCTCTCTCTCTGTCTCTCTCACTATTTCTGTCTCTCTCTCTCTCTCACTCTCCCTATCTCTCTCTATCCCTCTCTCTCTGTCTGTCTGTCTCTCTCCCCCTCTCTCTGACACTCTCTGCCTCTCTCTCTCTCTCTGTCACACTCACTCTCTCTGTCTCTCTCTCTCTCTCCCTCTCTGTCTTACGTTCTCTCTCTGACTCTCTCTGTCTCTCTCTCTCTCTCTCTCTCTCCCTTTCTGTCTCTCACTCTCTGTGTGTGTCTCGCTCTCTCTCTCTGACCCTCTCTGTCTCTCTGTCTCTCTCTCTCTGACTCTATCTGTCTCTCTCTCTCTCTTCCTCTCTGTCTCTCTCTCAGTCTCTCTCTCCCTGTCTAAGTGTCTCTCCCTCTCTGTCTCTCTCTGTCTGTATGTCTATCAATCCCTAAACAAATCCCACTGCCCTGCTCTCTCCCCATAGCCCTGCATCAATCCCTAAACAAATCCCACTGCCCTGCTCTCTCCCCATAGCCCTGTATCATTCCCCAAACTAATCCCACTGACCCGCTCTCTGCCCATAGCCCTATATCAATCCCCAAACTAATCCCACTGCCCCGCTCTCTACCCATAGTCCTGTATCAATCCCCAAACTAATCCCACTGCCCCGCTCTCTCCCCATAGTCCTGTATCAATCCCCAAACTAATCCCACTGCCTCGCTCTCTCCCCATAGTCCTGTATAAATCCCCAAACCAATCCCACTGCCCCACTCTCTCCCCATAGTCCTGTATCAATCCCCAAACTAATCCCACTGCCCTGCTCTCTCCCCATAGTCCTGTATCAATCCCCAAACTAATCCCACTGCCCCGCTCTCTCCCCATAGTCCTGTATCAATCCCCAAACTAATCCCACTGCCCCACTCTCTCCCCATAGTCCTGTATCAATCCCCAAACTAATCCCACTGCCCCGCTCTCTCCCCATAGTCCTGTATCAATCCCCAAACTAATCCCACTGCCCCGCTCTCTCCCCATAGTCCTGTATCAATCTCGAAACTAATCCCACTGCCCCGCTCTCTCCCCATAGTCCTGTATCAATCCCCAAACTAATCCCACTGCCCCACTCTCTCCCCATAGTCCTGTATCAATCCCCAAACTAATCCCACTGCCCCGCTCTCTCCCCATAGTCCTGTATCAATCCCCAAACTAATCCCACTGCCCTGCTCTCTCCCCATAGTCCTGTATCAATCCCCAAACTAATCCCACTGCCCCGCTCTCTCCCCATAGTCCTGTATCAATCCCCAAACTAATCCCACTGCCCCGCTCTCTCCCCATAGTCCTGTATCAATCCCCAAACTAATCCCACTGCCCTGCTCTCTCCCCATAGCCCTGTATCAATCCCAGAATCGATACAGAAAGTGAGACAGACAGAGAGAGAGAGACACACACACACACACACTCTCTCTTTCCCTCTCGCTCTCTCACTGTCTCTCTCTCTGTCTCTCTCACTTTCTCTGTTCCTCTCTTTCACTCTGTCCCTCTCTCTGTCTCACCCTATTTCTGTCTCTCTCTCTCTCTCTCTCTCTGTCTCTCTCTCTCACTCTGTATCTCTCTTTCTCGCTCTTTCTCAATTTCTGTCCCTCTCCCTGTTCCTCTCGCTCTCTCTCTCTCTCTCTCCCTCTCTCTTTCCCTCTCTCTGTCCTTCTCCCTATCTCCCTCTCTCTCTCTGTGCTTCTCTCTCTCTGTCCTACAATCTCTATCTCTCTGTCTCTCTCTCTCTCTCTCTTTCCCTGTGTTTCTCTCTCTCTTTCTGTCTCTCTCCCTCTTTCTCTCTGTCCCTCTCTCTCTCTATCCCCCTCTCTCTCTATCCCTCTCTTTCTCTCTCTGTCTCTCTCTCCTGCATTTTTCCATCACTCTCTCTCTCTGTCCCTCTCTCTGTCTCCCTCTCTCTCTATATATATATAACTCTCTGTCTCTATCTCTCTCTCTCTATCTCTCTCACTCTCTCATTTTCTCACTCTCTGTCTATCTCTCTCTGTCTCTAACTCTCTGTCTCTCTGTCTCTCTCTCGCTCTTTCTCCGTTTCTTGCTCTCTCTCTCTGTCTCTCTGTCTCTCTCACTCACTCATTTTCTCTCTCTCTGTCTGTCTCTCTCTGTCTCTATCTCTCTGTCTCTCTTTATCTGTTTCTCGCTCTCTCTCTCTCTCTCTCTGTCTCTCAGTTTCTCTCTCTGTCTCTCTCCTGTCTCTTTCCATCTTTCTCTCTCTCGCTCTGTCTCTCTGTCTCTCTCTCTATCTCTCTCTCTCACTGTCTCTCTCACTCTCTCTCTCTATCTATCTGTCTCTCTTTCTGTCGTCTCTCTCTCTCTGTCCCTCTCTCCCCATCTCTCTCTTTCCCCCTTTCTCTCTGTCTGTTTCACTCTACCTCTCTCTGACACTCTCTGTCTCTCTCTGTCTCTCAGTCACACTCACTCTCTCTGTCTCTCTCTCTGCCTCGTTCTCTCGCTCTGTCTCTCTCTCTGACTTGTTCTCTCTGTCTCGCTCTCCTGCTCTGTCTCTCTCCTTCTCTCTCTCTCTGTCTCATTCCCTCTCTGTCTCTCTCTTCCTATCTCTCTCTAATCCTCTCTCCCACTCTCCTGTCTCTTTCCATCTCTCTCTTTCTCTCTATCTGTCTGTCTCTCTCTCTTTCTCTGTCTCTGTCACTCTCTCTCTCTCTCTCCCTCTCTCTGTCCCTCTCTCTGTGTTTCTCTCTCTGTCTCTCTCCCATTCTCTCCTGTTTCTTTCCATCTCTTGCTCTCTCTTTCTTTCTCTCTGTCCCACCCACGCTCTCCCTCTCTCTGTCTCTCTCTCTGACTCTCTATCTCTCTCTGTCTTTTTCTCCGTCCCTCTCTCTCTCTCTGTCTCTCTATCTCTCTCTGTCTTTCTCTCTGTCTGTCTCTCTCTCTCTCTATCTCATTCACTCCCTATCTCTCTCTCTCTGTCTCTCTGTCTCTCTCTCTATCCCTCTCTCTCTATCCCTCTCTCTCACTCCCTCTCTCTCTATCTGTCTCTCTCTCTCTGTGTCTCTGAGTTTCTCTCTGTCTCTCTGTATCTCTCTCCTGTCTCTTTCCATCTCTTTCTCTCTCTCGGTCTCTCTTTCTCTCTCACTGTCTCTTTCTCTCTGTCCCTCCCTCTGTTCCCCGCTCTCTCTCTCTGTCTCTCTCACTATTTCTGTCTCTCTCTCTCTCTCACTCTCCCTATCTCTCTCTATCCCTCTCTCTCTGTCTGTCTGTCTCTCTCCCCCTCTCTCTCTCTCTCTCTGTCACACTCATTCTCTCTGTCTCTCTCTCTCTCTCTCTCTCTGTCTTTCTTTCTCTCTCTGACTCTCTCTGTCTCTCTCTCTCTCTCTCTCCCTTTCTGTCTCTCACTCTGTGTGTGTGTCTCGCTCTCTCTCTCTGACCCTCTCTGTCTCTCTCTCTCTCTTCCTCTCTGTCTCTCTCTCAGTCTCTCTCTCCCTGTCTAAGTGTCTCTCCCTCTCTGTCTCTCTCCCCATAGCCCTGTATCAATCTCCAAACTAATCCAACTGCCCCGCTCTCTCCTCATAGTCCTGTATCAATCTCCAAACTAATCCCACTGCCCCGCTCTCTCCCCATAGTCCTGTATCAATCCCCAAACTAATCCCACTGCCCCGCTCTCTCCCCATAGTCCTGTATCAATCCCCAAACTAATCCCACTGCCCCGCTCTCTCCCCATAGTCCTGTATCAATCCCCAAACTAATCCCACTGCGCCACTCTCTCCCCATAGTCCTGTATCAATCCCAAAACTAATCCCACTGCCCCGCTCTCTCCCCATAGTCCTGTATCAATCCCCAAACTAATCCCACTGCCCCACTCTCTCCCCATAGTCCTGTATCAATCCCCAAACTAATTCCACTGCCCCACTCTTTCCCCATAATCCTGTATCAATCCCCAAACTAATCCCACTGCCCCGCTCTCTCCCCATAGCCTTGTATCAATCCCCAAACTAATCCCACTGCCCCGCTCTCTCCCCATAGTCCTGTATCAATCCCCAAACTAATCCCACTGTCCCGCTCTCTCCCCATAGTCCTGTATCAATCCCCAAACTAATCCCACTGCCCCGCTCTCTCCCCATAATCCTGTATCAATCTCCAAACTAATCCCACTGCCCCGCTCTCTCCCCATAGTCCTGTATCAATCCCCAAACTAATCCCACTGCCCCGCTCTCTCCCCATAGTCCTGTATCAATCCCCAAACTAATCCCACTGCCCTGCTCTCTCCCCATAGCCCTGTATCAATCCCCAAACTAATCCCACTGCCCCGCTCTCTCCCCATAGTCCTGTATCAATCCTCAAACTAATCCCACTGCCCCGCTCTCTCCCCATAGTCCTGGATCAATCCCCAAACTAATCCCAATGCCTCGCTCTCTCCCCATAGTCCTGTATCAATCCCCAAACTAATCCAACTGCCCCGCTCTCTCCCCATAGTCCTGTATCAATCCCCAAACTAATCCCACTGCCCCGCTCTCTCCTCATAGTCCTGTATCAATCCCCAAACTAATCCCACTGCCCCGCTCTCTCCCCATAGTCCTGTATCAATCCCCAAACTAATCCCACTGCCCCGCTCACTCCCCATAGTCCTGTATCAATCCCCAAACTAATCCCACTGCCCCGCTCTTTCCCTATAGTCCTGTATCAATCCCCAAACTAATCCCACTGCCCCGCTCTTTCCCTATAGTCCTGTATCAATCCCCAAACTAATCCCACTGCCCCGCTCTCTCCCCATAGTCCTGTATCAATCCCCAAATTAATCCCACTGCCCTGCTCTCTCCCCATAGTCCTGTATCAATCCCCAAACTAATCCCACTGCCCCGCTATCTCCCCATAGTCCTGTATCAAACCCCCAAACTAATCCCACTGCCCCGCTCTCTCCCCATAGTCCTGTATCAATCTCCAAACTAATTCCACTGCCCCGCTCTCTCCCCATAGTCCTGTATCAATCCCCAAACTAATCCCACTGCCCCGCTCTCTCCCCATAGTCCTGTATCAATCTCCAAACTAATCCCACTGCCCCGCTCTCTCCCCATAGTCCTGTATCAATCTCCAAACTAATCCCACTGCCCCGCTCTCTCCCCATAGTCCTGTATCAATCCCCAAACTAATCCCACTGCCCCGCTCTCTCCCCATAGTCCTGTATCAATCCCCAAACTAATCCCACTGCCCCGCTCTCTCCCCATAGTCCTGTATCAATCTCCAAACTAATCCCACTGCCCCGCTCTCTCCCCATAGTCCTGTATCAATCTCCAAACTAATCCCACTGCCCCGCTCTCTCCCCATAGTCCTGTATCAACCCCCAAACTAATCCCACTGCCCCGCTCTCTCCCCATAGTCCTGTATCAATCCCCAAACTAATCCCACTGCCCCGCTCTCTCCCCATAGTCCTGTATCAATCCCAAACTAATCCCACTGCCCCGCTCTCTCCCCATAGTCCTGTATCAATCTCCAAACTAATCCCACTGCCACGCTCTCTCCCCATCGTCCTGTATCAATCTCCAAACTAATCCCACTGCCCCGCTCTCTCCCCATAGTCCTGTATCAACCCCCAAACTAATCCCACTGCCCCGCTCTCTCCCCATAGTCCTGTATCAACCCCCAAACTAATCCCACTGCCCCGCTCTCTCCCCATAGTCCTGTATCAATCCCAAAACTAATCCCACTGACCCGCTCTCTCCCCATAGTCCTGTATCAATCCCCAAACTAATCCCACTGCCCCGCTCTCTCCCCATAGTCCTGTATCAATCCCAAACTAATCCCACTGCCCCACTCTCTCCACAGCGTCCTGTATCAATTCCAGAATCTATACAGAAAGAGAGACAGAGAGAGAGAGAGAGACACACACATACACACTCTCTATCTCTCTCCCTCTCGCTCTCTCTCACTGTCTCTCT
This sequence comes from Pristiophorus japonicus, assembly GCF_044704955.1. Taxonomy (NCBI): domain Eukaryota; kingdom Metazoa; phylum Chordata; class Chondrichthyes; family Pristiophoridae; genus Pristiophorus; species Pristiophorus japonicus. The sequence goes on from NW_027254364.1 coordinate 189,601, forward strand.
CTCTCTGTATCTCTCACTCTCTCTCTCTCTGTTCCTCTCTTTCACTCTGTCCCTCTCTCTGTCTCGCCCTCTTTCTGTCGCTCTCTCTCTCACTGTCTCTTTCTCACTCTGTATCTCTCTCTCTCTCTTTTTCTCTCTCTCTGTCCCTCTCTCTGTTCCTCTCGCTCTCTCTCTCTCCCTCTCTTTCCCTCTCTCTGTCCTTCTCTCTATCTCCCTCTCTCTCTCTTGCTCTCTCTGTCTGTGCCTCTCTCTCTCTCTGTCCTACTCTCTCTGTCCTACTCTCTCTATCTCTCTCTCTCTCTCTCTCTTTCCCTGTGTTTCTCTCTCTTTGTCTGTCTCTCTCCCTCTTTCTCCCTATCCCTCTCTCTCCATCCCCCTCTCTCTCTATCCCTCTCTGTCTCTTTCTGCCTCTCTCATCTGCATTTTTCCATCTCTCTCTGTTCCTCTCTCTGTCTCCCTCTCTCTCTTTAGATATATAACTCTCTCTCTCTGTCTATCTCACTCTCTCATTTTCTCTCTCTCTGTCTGTCTCTCTCTGTCTCTCTCTCTAGGTCTCTCTCACTCTCTCTCTCACTGTCTCTCTCACTCTCTCTCTCTCTGTCTCTCTCTCTCTGTCCCTCTCTCCCTATCACTCTCTATCCTCCTTGCTCTCTGACTGTTTCGCTCTACCTCTCTCTGACACTCTCTGTCTCTCTCTCATACTCACTCTCTCTGTCTCTCTCTCTGCCTCGTTCTCTCGCTCTGTCTCTCTCTCTCTCTCTCTCTCTCTCTGTCTCACTCTCCCTATCTCTCTCTATCCTTCTCTCCCACTCTCCTGTCCCTTTCCATCTCTCTCTTTCTCTCTGTCACTCTGTCTGTCTCTCTCTCTTTCTCTGTCTCTGTCACTCTCTCTCTCTCTCTCTCTCTCTGTCCCTCTCTCTGTGTTTCTCTCTCTGCCTCTCTCTGTCTCTCTCCCACTCTCTCTCCTGTTTCTTTCCATCTCTCTCTCGCTCTATCTCCTTTCTTTCTCTCTCTCTGTCTCTCTCTCTGATTGCCTTGCTTTGTCTCTCTCTCTCTCTATCTGTTTCTATCTCTCTCTCTCTCTCTATCTCTGTCTCTCTATCTGTCTCTCTCTCTCTCTGCGTTTCTCCCTCTCTCTCTCTCTGTCTCTCTCCCTCTGTGTTTCTCCCTCTCTTTCTCTGACTCTCCCCCTCTCTCTCCATCCGTCTCTCTTCCTATCCCGCTCTCTCTCTATCACTCTCCATCTCTGTCTCTCCCTCTCTCTTTCTGTGTCTCTGCGTGTTTGTCTATCGCTCTCCTGTTTCTTTTCATCTCTTGCTATCTCTCTCTTTCTCTCTGTCCCCTCCACTGTCTCTCTGTGTCTCTCTCTCTCTGTCTCTCTCTCTCTCTCTGTCTCTCTCTCTGTCTCTCTCTCTCCATCACTCTCTCTCTATCCCTCTCTCTCTCTCCCTCCCTCTCTCTCTCTCTCTCTGTGTCTCATTCACTCTCTATCTCTCTCGCTGTATCTCTCCCTCAGTCTCTCTCTCTCTGTCTCTCTCTCAGTCTCCCTCTCTATCCCTCTCTCTATCCCTCTCTCTCACTCCCTCCCGCTCTCTCTCTGTCTCTCTCTCTCTTTTTGTGTCTCTGAGTTTCTCTCTGTCTCTCTGTGTCTCTCTCCTGTCTCTTTTCATCTCTTTCTCTCTCTCTGTCTCTCTTTCTCTCTCTCTGTCTCTCTCTCTCTCTGTCTCTCTCTCTCTCTGTCACTCCCTCTGTTCTCCTCTCTCTCTCTCTGTCTCTCTCTCACTATTTATGCCTCTCTCTCTCTCTCTCTCTCTCCCTATCTCCCTCTATCCCTCTCTCTCTCTGTCTGTCTCTCTCCCCCTCTCTCTGACACTCTCTGCCTCTCTCTCTCTGTCTGTCACACTCACTCTCTCTGTCTCTCTCTCTCTCTCTCTCATTCACTCACTCTGTCTTCCTCTGTCTGTCTCTCTCTGTCTCTCTCTCTCTCTCTGTCTCACTCTCTCTCTCTGACTCTCCCTGTCTCTGTCTCTCTCTCTCTGACTCTCTCTATCTCTATCTCTCGCTCCCTGTCTGTCTCTCACTCTCTGCCTGTGTGTTTCTCTCTCTGACCATCTCTGTCTCTCTCTCTCTCTCTTCCTCTCTGTCTCTCTCTATCTGTCTCTCTCTCCGTGTCTCGGTGTCTCTCCCTCTCTGTCTCTCTCTCTCTGTATGTCTGTCACTTTATCTGTTTTTTTCTCCTTCCCTCTCTCTCTCTGTGTCTCTCTGAAGCTCTCCCAGAACCACAGTGACAATGCACACACCGATCTTCAGTCATCCATTTTACATTTGTTAATGGTCACCATTTGATGTTAACACTGGGAGATTGATTACAGAGACCGACTACTCTCTAATTTAACGTTAGCTGCTTAAAGGTGCACCTGCCCTGGGAGTGTTTGATGGGACAGTGTAGAGGGAGCTTTACTCTGTATCTAACCCCCTGTACCTGCCCTGGGAGTGTTTGATGGGACAGTGTAGAGGGAGCTTTACTCTGTATCTAACCCCCTGTACCTGCCCTGGGAGTGTTTGATGGGACAGTGTAGAGGGAGCTTTACTCTGTATCTAACCCCCTGTACCTGCCCTGGGAGTGTTTGATGGGACAGTGTAGAGGGAGCTTTACTCTGTATCTAACCCCCTGTACATGCCCTGGTAGTGTTTGATGGGACAGTATAGAGGGAGCTTTACTATGTATCTAACCCCCTGTACCTGCCCTGGGAGAGTTTGATGGGACAGTGTACAGGGAGCTTTACTATGTATCTAACCCCGTGCTGTACCTGCCCTGGGAGTGTTTGATGGGAGGATATCTTCACAGGGCAGGACATGGAGAAGTTTTGTTGGTTTGAATAAGGTGTAAATACGATTGT
>NW_027254364.1:202500-222500 GCF_044704955.1 Pristiophorus japonicus
CAGATACACAGGATTGAAGCTGTTTACCATCAATGCCCTGAAAGAATGAAATGGTTCAACAAGGTGTGACTGACTTCAAACTCTTCAAACACATGAAGGACCCGGAGACTGGGACCAATACACAAAGCCCCGAGCCCAGACAGGCAAACCAGGTTTGTTCACAGATCACCCAGACACGTGTCCTGGTGTAAAATGGTCACCACGCATCTCATGTAAAATGGGTGCTCAATTTCACCCAAACTAATCCCACTGTCCCGCTCTCTCCCCATAGTCCTGTATCAAACCCCAAACTAATCCCACTGCCCCGCTCTCTCCCCATAGTCCTGTATCAATCCCCAAACTAATCCCACTGGCCCGCTCTCTCCCTGTAGTCCTGTATCAATCCCCAAACTAATCCCACTGTCCCGCTCTCTCCCCATAGTCCTGTATCAATCTCCAAACTAATCCCACTGCCCCGCTCTCTCCCCATAGTCCTGTATCAATCCCCAAACTAATCCCACTGCCCCGCTCTCTCCCCAGAGTCCTGTATCAATCCCCAAACTAATCCCACTGCCCCGCTCTCTCCCCATAGTCCTGTATCAATCCCCAAACTAATCCCACTGCCCCGCTCTCTCCCCATAATCCTGTATCAATCCCCAAACTAATCCCACTGCCCCGCTCTCTCCCCATAGTCCTGTATCAATCCCCAAACTAATCCCACTGCCCCGCTCTCTCCCCATAGTCCTGTATCAATCCCCAAACTAATCCCACTGCCCCGCTCTCTCCCCATAGTCCTGTATCAATCCCCAAACTAATCCCACTGCCCCGCTCTCTCCCCATAGTCCTGTATCAATCCCCAAACTAATCCCACTGCCCCGCTCTCTCCCCATAGTCCTGTATCAATCCCCAAATTAATCCCACTGCCCCGCTCTCTCCCCATAGTCCTGTATCAATCCCCAAACTAATCCCACTGCCCCGCTCTCTCCCCATAGTCCTGTATCAATCCCCAAATTAATCCCACTGCCCCGCTCTCTCCCCATAGTCCTGTATCAATCCCCAAATTAATCCCACTGCCCCGCTCTCTCCCCATAGTCCTGTATCAAATCCCAAACTAATCACACTGCCCCGCTCTCTCCCCATAGTCCTGTATCAATCCCCAAACTAATCCCACTGCCCCGCTCTCTCCCCATAGTCCTGTATCAATCTCCAAACTAATCCCACTGCCCCGCTCTCTCCCCATAGTCCTGTATCAATTCCCAAACTAATCCCACTGCCCCGCTCTCTCCCCATAGTCCTGTATCAATTCCCAAACTAATCCCACTGCCCCGCTCTCTCCCCATAGTCCTGTATCAATCCCCAAACTAATCCCACTGCCCCGCTCTCTCCCCATAGTCCTGTATCAATCCCCAAACTAATCCCACTGTCCCACTCTCTCCCCATAGTCCTGTATCAATCCCCAAACTAATCCCACTGTCCCGCTCTCTCCCCATAGTCCTGTATCAATTCCCAAGCTAATCCCACTGCCCCGCTCTCTCCCCATAGTCCTGTATCAATCCCCAAACTAATCCCACTGCCCCGCTCTCTCCCCATAGTCCTGTATCAATCCCCAAACTAATCCCACTGTCCCACTCTCTCCCCATAGTCCTGTATCAATCCCCAAACTAATCCCACTGTCCCGCTCTCTCCCCATAGTCCTGTATCAATCCCCAAACTAATCCCACTGGCCCGCTCTTCCCTGTAGTCCTGTATCAATCCCCAAACTAATCCCACTGTCCCGCTCTCTCCCCATAGTCATGTATCAATCCCCAAACTAATCCCACTGCCCCGCTCTCTCCCCATAGTCCTGTATCAATCTCCAAACTAATCCCACTGCCCCGCTCTCTCCCCATAGTCCTGTATCAATCCCCAAACTAATCCCACTGCCCCGCTCTCTCCCCAGAGTCCTGTATCAATCCCCAAACTAATCCCACTGCCCCGCTCTCTCCCTATAGTCCTGTATCAATCCCCAAACTAATCCCACTGCCCCGCTCTCTCCCCATAATCCTGTATCAATCCCCAAACTAATCCCACTGCCCCGCTCTCTCCCCATAGTCCTGTATCAATCCCCAAACTAATCCCACTGCCCCGCTCTCTCCCCATAGTCCTGTATCAATCCCCAAACTAATCCCACTGCCCCGCTCTCTCCCCATAGTCCTGTATCAATCCCCAAATTAATCCCACTGCCCCGCTCTCTCCCCATAGTCCTGTATCAATCCCCAAACTAATCCCACTGCCCCGCTCTCTCCCCATAGTCCTGTATCAATCCCCAAATTAATCCCACTGCCCCGCTCTCTCCCCATAGTCCTGTATCAATCCCCAAATTAATCCCACTGCCCCGCTCTCTCCCCATAGTCCTGTATCAAATCCCAAACTAATCACACTGCCCCGCTCTCTCCCCATAGTCCTGTATCAATCCCCAAACTAATCCCACTGCCCCGCTCTCTCCCCATAGTCCTGTATCAATCTCCAAACTAATCCCACTGCCCCGCTCTCTCCCCATAGTCCTGTATCAATCCCCAAACTAATCCCACTGCCCCGCTCTCTCCCCATAGCCCTGTATCAATCCCCAAACTAATCCCACTGCCCCGCTCTCTCCCCATCGTCCTGTATCAATCCCCAAACTAATCCCACTGCCCCGCTCTATCCCCATAGTCCTGTATCAATCCCCAAACTAATCCCACTGCCCCGCTCTCTCCCTATAGTCCTGTATCAATCCCCAAACTAATCCCACTGCCCCGCTCTCTCCCCATAGTCCTGTATCAATCCCCAAACTAATCCCACTGCCCCGCTCTCTCCCCATAGCCCTGTATCAATCCCCAAACTAATCCCACTGCCCCGCTCTCTCCCCATAGTCCTGTATCAATCCCCAAACTAATCCCACTGCCCCGCTCTATCCCCATAGCCCTGTATCAATGCCCAAACTAATCCCACTGCCCCGCTCTCTCCCCATAGTCCTGTATCAATGCCCAAACTAATCCCACTGCCCCGCTCTCTCCCCATAGTCCTGTATCAATCCCCAAACTAATCCCACTGCCCCGCTCTCTCCCTATAGTCCTGTATCAATCCCCAAACTAATCCCACTGCCCCGCTCTCTCCCTATAGTCCAGTATCAATCCTCAAACTAATCCCACTGCCCCGCTCTCTCCCCATAGTCCTGTATCAATCCCCAAACTAATCTCACTGCCCTGCTCTCTCCCCATAGTCCTGTATCAATCCCCAAACTAATCTCACTGCCCCGCTCTCTCCCCATAGTCCTGTATCAATCCCCAAACTAATCCCACTGCCCCGCTCTCTCCTCATAGTCCTGTATCAATCCCCAAACTAATCCCACTGCCCCGCTCTCTCCCCATAGTCCTGTATCAATCCCCAAACTAATCCCACTGCCCCGCTCTCTCCCCATAGTCCTGTATCAATCTCCAAACTAATCCCACTGCCCCGCTCTCTCCCCATAGACCTGTATCAATCTCCAAACTAATCCCACTGCCCCGCTCACTCCCCATAGTCCGTTATCAATTCCCAAACTAATCCCACTGCCCCGCTCACTCCCCATAGTCCGTTATCAATTCCCAAACTAATCCCACTGTCCTGCTCTCTCCGCATAGTCCTGTATCAATCCCCAAACTAATCCCACTGCCCCGCTCTCTCCCCATAGTCCTGTATCAATCCCCAAAATAATCCCACTGTCCCGCTCTCTCCGCATAGTCCTGTATCAATCCCCAAACTAATCCCACTGCCCCGCTCTCTCCCTATAGTCCAGTATCAATCCTCAAACTAATCCCACTGCCCCGCTCTCTCCCCATAGTCCTGTATCAATCCCCAAACTAATCCCACTGCCCCGCTCTCTCCCCATAGTCCTGTATAAATCCCCAAACTAATCTCACTGCCCCGCTCTCTCCCCATAGTCCTGTATCAATCCCCAAACTAATCTCACTGCCCCGCTCTCTCCCCATAGTCCTGTATCAATCCCCAAACTAATCCCACTGCCCCGCTCTCTCCTCATAGTCCTGTATCAATCTCCAAACTAATCCCACTGCCCCGCTCACTCCCCATAGTCCGTTATCAATTCCCAAACTAATCCCACTGCCCCGCTCTCTCCACATAGTCCTGTATCAATCCCCAAACTAATCCCACTGCCCCGCTCTCTCCCCATAGACCTGTTTCAATCTCCAAACTAATCCCACTGCCCCGCTCTCTCCCCATAGTCCTGTATCAATCTCCAAACTAATCCCACTGTCCCGCTCTCTCCGCATAGTCCTGTATCAATCCCCAAACTAATCCCACTGCCCCGCACTCTCCCCATAGTCCTGTATCGATCTCCAAACTAATCCCACTGCCCCGCTCTCTCCCCATAGTCCTGTATCAATCCGAAAACTAATCCCACTGCCCCGCTCTCTCCCCATAGTCCTGTATCAATCTCCAAACTTATCCCTCTGCCCCGCTCTCGCCCCATAGCCCTGTATCAATCCCCAAACTAATCCCACTGCCCCGCTCTCTCCCCATAGTCCTGTATCAATCCCCAAACTAATCCCACTGCCCCGCTCGCTCCCCATAGTCCTGTATCAGTCCCCAAACTAATCCCACTGCCACGCTCTCTCCTCAAAATCCTGTATAAATCCCCAAACTAATCCCACTGCCGCGCTCTCTCCCCATAGTCCTGTATCAATCCCCAAACTAATCCCACTGCCCCGCTCTCTCCCCATAGTCCTGTATCAATCCCCAAACTAATCCCACTGCCCCGCTCTCTCCCCATAGTCCTGTATCAATCCCCAAACTAATCCCACTGCCCCGCTCTCCCCCCATAGCCCTTTATCAATCCCCAAACTAATCCCACTGCCCCGCGCTCTCTCCATAGTCCTGTATCAATCTCCAAACTAATCCCACTGCCCCGCTCTCTCCCCATAGTCCTGTATCAATCCTCAAACTAATCGCACTGCCCCGCTCTCTCCCCATAGTCCTGTATCATTCTCCAAACTAATCCCACTGCCCCGCTCTCTCCCCATAGTCCTGTATCATTCTCCAAACTAATCCCACTGCCATGCTCTCTCCCCATAGTCCTGTATCAATCCCCAAACTAATCCCACTGCCCCGCTCTCTCCCCATAGTCCTGTATCAATCCCCAAACTAATCCCACTGCCCCGCTCTCTCCCCATAGTCCTGTATCAATCCCCAAACTAATCCCACTGCCCCGCTCTCTCCCCATAGTCCTGTATCAATCCCCAAACTAATCCCACTGCCCCGCTCTCTCCCCATAGCCCTGTATCAATCCCCAAACTAATCCCACTGCCCCGCTCTCTCCCCATAGTCCTGTATCAATCCCCAAACTAATCCCACTGCCCCGCTCTCTCCCCATAGTCCTGTATCAATCCCCAAACTAATCCCACTGCCCCGCTCTCTCCCCATAGTCCTGTATCAATCCCCAGACTAATCCCACTGCCCCACTCTTTCCCCATAGTCCTGTATCAATCCCCAAACTAATCCCACTGCCCCACTCTCACCCCATAGCCCTGTATCAATCCCCAAACTAATCCCACTGCCCCGCTCTCTCCCCATAGTCCTGTATCAATCTCCAAACTAATCCCACTGCCCCGCTCTCTCCCCATGTCCTGTATTAATCCCCAAAATAATCCCACTGCCCCGCTCTCTCCCCATAGTCCTGTATCAATCCCCAAACTAATCCCACTGCCCGATCTCTCCCCATAGTCCTGTATCAATCCCCAAACTAATCCCACTGCCCCGCTCTCTCCCCATAGTCCTGTATCAATCTCCAAACTAATCCCACTGCCCCGCTCTCTCCCCATAGTCCTGTATCAATCCCCAATCTAATCCCACTGCCCCGCTCTCTCCCCATAGTCCTGTATCAATCCCCAAACTAATCCCACTGCCCCGCTCTCTCCCCATAGTCCTGTATCAATCCCCAAACTAATCCCACTGCCCCGCTCACTCCCCATAGTCCTGTATCAATCCCCAAACTAATCCCACTGTCCCGCTCTCTCCCCATAGTCCTGTATCAATCCCCAAACTAATCCCACTGCCCCGCTCTCTCCTCATAGTCCTGTATCAATCCCCAAACTAATCCCACTGCCCCGCTCTCTCCTCATAGTCCTGTATCAATCCCCAAACTAATCTCACTGCCCCGCTCACTCCCCATAGTCCTGTATCAATCCCCAAACTAATCCCACTGTCCCGCTCTCTCCCCATAGTCCTGTATCAATCCCCAAACTAATCCCACTGCCCCGCTCTCTCCCCATAGTCCTGTATCAATCCCCAAACTAATCCCACTGCCCCGCTCTCTCCCCATAGCCCTGTATCAATCCCAAACTAATCCCACTGCCCCGCTCTCTCCCCATAGTCCTGTATCAATCCCCAAACTAATCCCACTGCCCCGCTCTCTCCCCATAGTCCTGTATCAATCCCCAAACTAATCCCACTGTCCCGCTTTCTCCTCATAGCCCTGTATCAATCCCAAACTAATCCCACTGTCCCACTCTCTCCCCATAGCCCTGTATCAATCCCCAAACTAATCCCACTGCCCCGCTCTCTCCCCATAGTCCTGTGTCAATCCTCAAACTAATCCCACTGCCCCGCTCTCTCCCCATAGTCCTGTATCAATCGCCAAACTAATCCCAATGCCCCGCTCTCTCCCCATAGTCCTGTATCAATCCCCAAACTAATCCCACTGCCCCGCTCTCTCCCCATAGTCCTGTATCAATCGCCAAACTAATCCCACTGCCCCGCTCTCTCCTCATAGTCCTGTATCAATCCCCAAACTAATCCCACTGCCCCGCTCTCTCCTCATAGTCCTATATCAATCCCCAAACTAATTCCACTGCCCCGCTCACTCCCCATAGTCCTGTATCAATCGGCAAACTAATCCCACTGCCCCGCTCTCTCCCCATAGTCCTGTTTCAATCCCCAAACTAATCCCACTGCCCCGCTCTCTCCCCATACCCCTGTATCAATCCCCAAACTAATCCCACTGCCCTGCTCTCTCCCCATAGTCCTGTATCAATCCCCAAACTAATCCCACTGCCCCGCTCTCTCCCCATAGTCCTGTATCAATCCCCAAACTAATCCCACTGCCCCGCTCTCTCCCCATAGTCCTGTATCAATCCCCAAACTAATCCCACTGCCCCGCTCTCTCCCCATAGTCCTGTATCAATCCCCAAACTAATCCCACTGCCCCGCTCTCTCCCCATAGTCCTGTATCAATCCCCAAACTAATCCCACTGCCCCGCTCTCTCCCCATAGTCCTGTATCAATCTCCAAACTAATCCCACTGCCCTGCTCTCTCCCCATAGTCCTGTATCAATCTCCAAACTAATCCCACTGCCCCGCTCTCTCCCCATAGTCCTGTATCAATCCCCAAACTAATCCCACTGCCCCGCTCTCTCCCCATAGTCCTGTATCAATCTCCAAACTAATCCCACTGCCCCGCTCTCTCCCCATAGCCCTGTACCAATCCCCAAACTAATCCCACTGCCCCGCTCTCTCCCCATAGTCCAGTATCAATCCCCAAACTAATCCCACTGCCCACTGTCTCCCCATAGTCCTGTATCAATCTCCAAACTAATCCCACTGCCCCGCTCTCTCCCCATAGTCCTGTATCAATCCCAGAATCGATACAGAAAGTGAGACAGACAGAGAGAGAGAGAGACACACGCACACACACTCTCTCTCTCCCTCTCGCTCTCTCTCACTGTCTATCTCTCTGTCTCTCTCACTCTCTCTGTTCCTCCCTTTCACTCTGTCCCTCTCTCTGTCTCGCCCTATTTCTGTCTCTCTCTCTTTCTCTCTCTCTGTCTCTCTCTCTCACTCTGTATCTCTCTTTCTCGCTCTTTCTCTCTTTCTGTCCCTCTCTCTGTTCCTCTCGCTCTCTCTCTCTCTCTCTCCCTCTCTCTTTCCCTCTCTCTGTCCTTCTCCCTATCTCCCTCTCTCTCTCTGTGCCTCTCTCTCTCTCTGTCCTACAATCTCTATCCCTCTCTCTCTCTATCCCCCTCTCTCTCTATCCCTCTCTTTCTCTCTCTGTCTCTCTCTCCTGCATTTTTCCATCACTCTCTCTCTCTGTCCCTCTCTCTGTCTCCCTCTTTCTATATATATATATAACTCTCTGTCTCTATCTCTCTCTCTATATCTCTCTCACTCTCTCATTTTCTCACTCTCTGTCTATCTCTCTCTGTCTCTAACTCTCTGTCTCTCTGTCTCTCTCTCTATCTTCTCCGTTTCTTGCTCTCTCTCTCTGTCTCTCTGTCTCTCTCGCTCACTCATTTTCTCTCTCTCTGTCTGTCTCTCTCTGTCTCTCTCTCTCTCTGTCTCTCTCTCTTTATCTGTTTCTTGCTCTCTCTCTCTCTCTCTGTCTCTCTCTCTCTCTGTGTCTCTGAGTTTCTCTCTCTGTCTCTCTCCTGTCTCTTTCCATCTTTCTCTCTCTCTCTGTCTCTCTGTCTCTCTCTATCTATCTGTCTCTCTTTCTGTCGTCTCTCTCTCTCTGTCTCTCTCTCCCTATCTCTCTCTATCCCCCTTTCTCTCTGTCTGTTTCACTCTACCTCTCTCTGACACTCTCTGTCTCTCTCTGTCTCTCAGTCACACTCACTCTCTTTGTCTCTCTCTCTGCCTCGTTCTCTCGCTCTGTCTCTCTCTCTGACTTGTTCTCTCTGTCTCTCTCTCTCGCTCTGTTTTTCTCCTTCTCTCTCTGTCTCTCTCTCTCGCTCTGTCTCTCTCCTTCTCTCTCTTTCTGTCTCATTCCCTCTCTGTCTCTCTCTTCCTATCTCTCTCTATCCCTCTCTCCCACTCTCCTGTCTCTTTCCATCTCTCTCTGTCTCTCTATCTGTCTGTCTCTCTCTCTTTCTCTGTCTCTGTCACTCTCTCTCCCTCTCAATGTCCCTCTCTCTGTGTTTCTCTCTCTGTCTCTCTCCCTCTCTCTCTCCTGTCTCTTTCCATCTCTCTCTCATTCTATCTCCCTCTCTCTTTCTCTCTCTCTGTCTCTCTCTCTCTGACAGCCTCGCTCTGTCTCTCTCTCTATCTGTTTCTATCTCTCTGTCTCTCGCTCTCTTTCTCTCTCCCTCTATCTCTGTCTCTCTATCTGTCTCTCTCTCTCTGTTTCTCCCTCTCTCTCTCTCTCCCTCTCTCTGTGTTTCTCCCTCTCTTTCTCTGTCTCTCCCCCTCTCTCAACATCCGTCTCTCTTCCTATCCCTCTCTCTCTCTATCACTCTCGCTCTCTGTCTCCCTCTCTCTCTCTCCTGTTTCTTTCCATCTCTTGCTCTCTCTTTCTTTCTCTCTGTCCCCCCATGCTCTCTCTCTCTCTCTGTCTCTCTCTGTCTCTTTCTCCGTCCCTCTCTCTCTCTGTCTCTCTCTCTCTCTCTGTCTCATTCACTCCCTATCTCTCTCTCTCTGTCTCTCTGTCTCTCTCTCTCTCTGTCTCTCTCTCTATCCCTCTCTCTCTATCCCTCTCTCTCACTCCCTCTCTCTCTCTCTGTCTCTCTCTCTCTGTGTCTCCGAGTTTCTCTCTGTCTCTCTGTATCTCTCTCCTGTCTCTTTTCATCTCTTTCTCTCTCTCGATCTCTCTTTCTCTCTCACTGTCTCTCTCTCTCTGTCCCTCCCTCTGTTCCCCGCTCTCTCTCTCTGTCTCTCTCACTATTTCTGTCTCTCTCTCTCTCTCACTCTCCCTATCTCTCTCTATCCCTCCCTCTCTGTCTGTCTGTCTCTCTCCCCCTCTCTCTGACACTCTCTGCCTCTCTCTCTCTCTCTGTCACACTCACTCTCTCTGTCTCTCTCTCTCTCTCTCTCTCTCTCTCTGTCTTTCTTTCTCTCTCTGACTCTCTCTGTCTCTCTCTCTCTCTCCCTTTCTGTCTCTCACTCTGTGTGTGTGTCTCGCTCTCTCTCTCTGACCCTCTCTGTTTCTCTGTCTCTCTCTCTCTGACTCTATCTGTCTCTCTCTCTCTCTTCCTCTCTGTCTCTCTCTCAGTCTCTCTCTCCCTGTCTAAGTGTCTCTCCCTCTCTGTCTCTCTCTGTCTGTATGTCTATCAATCCCTAAACTAATCCCACTGCCCCGCTCTCTCCCCATAGTCCTGTATCAATCCCCAAACTAATCCCACTGCCCCGCTCTCTCCCCATAGTCCTGTATCAATCCCCAAACTAATCCCACTGCCCCGCTCTCTCCCCATAGTCCTGTATCAATCCCCAAACTAATCCCACTGCCCCGCTCTCTCCCCATAGTCCTGCATCAATCCCTAAACTAATCCCACTGCCCCGCTCTCTCCCCATAGTCCTGTATCAATCCCCAAACTAATCCCACTGCCCCGCTCTCTCCCCATCGTCCTGCATCAATCCCCAAACTAATCCCACTGCCCCGCTCTCTCCCCATAGTCCTGTATCAATCCCCAAACTAATCCCACTGCCCCGCTCTCTCCCCATAGCCCTGTATCAATCCCCAAACTAATCCCACTGCCCCGCTCTCTCCCCATAGTCCTGTATCAATCCCCAAACTAATCCCACTGCCCCGCTCTCTCCCCATAGTCCTGTATCAATCCCCAAACTAATCCCACTGCCCCGCTCTCTCCCCATAGTCCTGTATCAATCCCCAAACTAATCCCACTGCCCCGCTCTCTCCCCATAGTCCTGTATCAATCCCCAAACTAATCCCACTGCCCCACTCTCTCCCCATAGTCCTGTATCAATCCCCAAACTAATCCCACTGCCCCGCTCTCTCCCCATAGTCCTGTATCAATCCCCAAACTAATCCCACTGCCCCGCTCTCTCCCCATAGTCCTGTATCAATCCCCAAACTAATTCCACTGCCCCGCTCTCTCCCCATAGTCCTGTATCAATCTCCAAACTAATCCCACTGCCCCGCTCTCTCCCCATAGTCCTGTATCAATCTCCAAACTAATCCCACTGCCCCGCTCTCTCCCCATAGTCCTGTATCAATCTCCAAACTAATCCCACTGCCCCGCTCTCTCCCCATAGTCCTGTATCAATCTCCAAACTAATCCCACTGCCCCGCTCTCTCCCCATAGCCCTGTATCAATCCCCAAACTAATCCCATTGCTCCGCTCTCTCCCCATAGTCCTGTATCAATCCCCAAACTAATCCCACTACCCCGCTCTCTCCCCATAGTCCTGTATCAATCCCTGAATCGATACAGAAAGTGAGACAGACAGAGAGAGAGAGAGAGACACACACACACACTCTCTCTCTCTCCCTCTCGCTCTCTCTCACTGTCTCTCTCTCTGTCTCTCTCACTCTCTCTGTTCCTCTCTTTCACTCTGTCCCTCTCTCTGTCTCGCCCTATTTGTGACTCTCTCTCTCTCTCTCTGTCTCTCTCTCTCACTGTGTATCTCTCTTTCTCGCTCTTTCTCTCTCTCTGTCCCTCTCTCTGTTCCTCTCGCTCTCTCTCTCTCTCCCTCTCTCTTTCCCTCTCTCTGTCCTTCTACCTATCTCCCTCTCTCTCTCTCTCTGTCCTACAATCTCTATCTCTCTGTCTCTCTCTCTCACTCTCTCTTTCCCTGTGTTTCTCTCTCTCTTTCTGTCTCTCTCCCTCGTTCTACCTATCCCTCTCTCTCTCTATCCCCCTCTCTCTCTATCCCTCTCTTTCTCTCTCTGTCCCTCTCTCTGTCTCCCTCTCTCTATATATATATATATATAACTCTCTGTCTCTATCTCTCTCTCTCTATCTCTCTCACTCTCTCATTTTCTCACTCTCTGTCTATCTCTCTCTGTCTCTAACTCTCTGTCTCTCTGTCTCTCTCTCTCGCTTTCTCTATTTCTTGCTCTCTCTCTCTGTCTCTCTGTCTCTCTCACTCACTCATTTTCTCTCTCTCTGTCTGTCTCTCTCTGTCTCTATCTCTCTGTCTCTCTCTCTCTCTCTTTATCTGTTTCTCACTCTCTCTCTCTCTGTCTCTCTCTGTCTGTCTCTCTCTCTCTCTGTGTCTCTGAGTTTCTCTCTCTGTCTCTCCCCTGTCTCTTTCCATCTTTCTCTCTCTCGCTCTGTCTCTCTGTCTCTGACAGCCTCGCTCTGTCTCTCTCTCTCTATCTGTTTCTATCTCTCTATCTCTCGCTCTCTTTCTCTCTCTCTCTATCTCTGTCTCTCTATCTGTCTCTCTCTCTCTGTTTCTCCCTCTCTCTCTCTCTGTCTCTCTCCCTCTCTCTGTGTTTCTCCCTCTCTTTCTCTGTCTCTCCCCCTCTCTTTCTCTGTCTCTCCCCCTCTCTCAACATCCGTCTCTCTTCCTATCCCTCTCTCTCTCTATCACTCTCGCTCTCTGTCTCCCTCTCTCTCTCTCTCCTGTTTCGTTCCATCTCTTGCTCTCTCTTTTTTTCTCTCTGTCCCCCCCACGCTCTCTCTCTCTCTGTCTCTCTCTCTGACTCTCTATCTCTCTCTGTCTTTTTCTCCGTCCCTCTCTCTCTCTGTCTCTCTCTCTCTCTCTCTGTCTCATTCACTCCCTATCTCTCTCTCTCTGTCTCTCTGTCTCTCTCTCTCTCTGTCTCTCTCTCTATCCCTCTCTCTCTATCCCTCTCTCTCACTCCCTCTCTCTCTCTCTGTCTCTCTCTCTCTGTGTCTCCGAGTTTTTCTCTGTCTCTCTGTATCTCTCTCCTGTCTCTTTTCATCTCTTTCTCTCTCTCGGTCTCTCTTTCTCTCTCACTGTCTCTCTCTCTCTGTCCCTCCCTCTGTTCCCCGCTCTCTCTCTCTGTCTCTCTCACTATTTCTGTCTCTCTCTCTCTCTCACTCTCCCTATCTCTCTCTATCCCTCCCTTTCTGTCTGTCTGTCTCTCTCCCCCTCTCTCTGACACTCTCTGCCTCTCTCTCTCTCTCTGTCACACTCACTCTCTCTGTCTCTCTCTCTCTCTCTCTCTCTCTCTCTGTCTTTCTTTCTCTCTCTGACTCTCTCTGTCTCTCTCTCTCTCTCTCTCCCTTTCTGTCTCTCACTCTGTGTGTGTGTCTCGCTCTCTCTCTCTGACCCTCTCTGTCTCTCTGTCTCTCTCTCTCTGACTCTATCTGTCTCTCTCTCTCTCTTCCTCTCTGTCTCTCTCTCAGTCTCTCTCTCCCTGTCTAAGTGTCTCTCCCTCTCTGTCTCTCTCTGTCTGTATGTCTATCAATCCCCAAACTAATCCCACTGCCCCGCTCTCTCCCCATAGTCCTGTATCAATCCCCAAACTAATCCCACTGCCCCGCTCTCTCCCCATGGTCCTGTATCAATCCCCAAACTAATCCCACTGCCAGGCTCTCTCCCCATAGTCCTGTATCAATCCCCAAACTAATCCCACTGCCCCGCTCTCTCCCCATAGTCCTGTATCAATCCCCAAACTAATCCCACTGCCCGCTCTCTCCCCATAGTCCTGTATCAATCCCCAAACTAATCCCACTGCCCCGCTCTCTCCCCATAGTCCTGTATCAATCCCCAAACTAATCCCACTGCCCCGCTCCCTCCCCATGGTCCTGTATCAATCCCCAAACGAATCCCACTGCCAGGCTCTCTCCCCATAGTCCTGTATCAATCCCCAAACTAATCCCACTGCCCCGCTCTCTCCCCATAGTCCTGTATCAATCCCCAAACTAATCCCACTGCCCCGCTCTCTCCCCATAGTCCTGTATCAATCCCCAAACTAAACCCACTGCCCCGCTCTCTACCCATAGTCCTGTATCAATCCCCAAACTAATCCCACTGCCCCGCTCTCTCCCCATAGTCCTGTATCAATCCCCAAACTAATCCCACTGCCCCGCTCTCTCCCCATAGTCCTGTATCAATCCCCAAACTTATCCCACTGCCCCGCTCTCTCCCCATAGTCCTGTATCAATCCCCAAACTAATCCCACTGCCCCGCTCTCTCCCCATAGCCCTGTATCAATCTCCAAACTAATCCCACTGCCCCGCTCTCTCCCCATAGCCCTGTATCAATCTCCAAACTGATCCCACTGCCCCGCTCTCTCAACATAGTCCTGTATCAATCCCCAAACTAATCCCACTGCCCCGCTCTCTCCCCATAATCCTGTATCAATCCCCAAACTAATCCCACTGCCCCGCTCTCTCCCCATAGTCCTGTATCAATCCCCAAACTAATCCCACTGCCCCGCTCTCTCCCCATAGTCCTGTATCAATCCCCAAACTAATCCCACTGCCCCGCTCTCTCCTCATAGTCCTGTATCAATCCCCAAACTAATCCCACTGCCCCGCTCTCTCCCCATACTCCTGTATCAATCCCTGAATCGAAACAGAAAGTGAGACAGATAGAGAGAGAGAGAGAGAGACACACACACACACTCTCTCTCTCTCCCTCTCGCTCTCTCTCACTGTCTCTCTCTCTGTCTCTCTCACTCTCTCTGTTCCTCTCTTTCACTCTGTCCCTCTCTCTGTCTCGCCCTATTTGTGACTCTCCCTCTCTCTCTCTGTCTCTCTCTCTCACTCTGTATCTCTCTTTCTCGCTCTTTCTCTCTCTCTGTCCCTCTCTCTGTTCCTCTCGCTCTCACTCTCTCTCCCTCTCTCTTTCCCTCTCTCTGTCCTTCTACCTATCTCCCTCTCTCTCTCTCTCTGTCCTACAATCTCTATCTCACTGTCTCTCTCTCTCTCTCTCTCTCTTTCCCTGTGTTTCTCCCTCTCTTTCTGTCTCTCTCCCTCGTTCTCCCCATCCCTCTCTCTCTCTATCCCCCTCTCTATCCCTCTCTTTCTCTCTCTGTCTCTGTCTCCTGCATTTTTCCATCACTCTCTCTCTCTGTCCCTCTCTCTGTCTCCCTCTCTCTCTCTATATATATATAACTCTCTGTCTCTATCTCTCTCTCTCTATCTCTCTCACTCTCTCATTTTCTCACTCTCTGTCGATCTCTCTCTGTCTCTAACTCTCTGTCTCTCTGTCTCTCTCTCTCTCTTTTCTGTTTCTTGCTCTCTTTCTCTGTCTCTCTGTCTCTCTCACTCACTCATTTTCTCTCTCTCTGTCTCTCTCTGTCTCTATCTCTCTGTCTCTCTCTCTCTCTCTTTATCTGTTTCTCGCTCTCTCTCTCTGTCTGTCTCTCTCTCTCTCTGTGTCTCTGAGTTTCTCTCTCTGTCTCTCTCCTGTCTCTTTCCATCTTTCTCTCTCTCGCTCTGTCTCTCTGTCTCTCTCTCTATCTCTCTCTCACTGTCTCTCTCACTCTCTCTCTCTATCTATCTGTCTCTCTTTCTGTCGTCTCTCTCTGTCCCTCTCTCCCTATCTCTCTCTATCCCCCTTTCTCTCTGTCTGTTTCACTCTACCTCTCTCTGACACTCTCTGTCTCTCTCTGTCTCTCAGTCACACTCACTCTCTCTGTCTCTCTCTCTGCCTCGTTCTCTCGCTCTGTCTCTCTCTCTGACTTGTTCTCTCTCTCGCTCTGTCATTCTCCTTCTCTCTCTGTCTCTCTCTCTCGCTCTGTCTCTCTCCTTCTCTCTCTCTCTGTCTCACTCCCTCTCTGTCTCTCTCTTCCTATCTCTCTCTATCCCTCTCTCTCACTCTCCTGTCTCTTTCCATCTCTCTCTTTCTGTCTTTCTATCTGTCTGTCTCTCTCTCTTTCTCTGTCTCTGTCACTCTCTCTCTCTCCCTCTCTCTGTCCCTCTCTCTGTGTTTCTCTCTCTGTCTCTCTCCCTCTCTTTCTCCTGTCTCTTTCCATCTCTCTCTCATTCTATCTCCCTCTCTCTTTCTCTCTCTCTGTCTCTCTCTCTCTCTGACAGCCTCGCTCTGTCTCTCTCTCTCTCTATCTGTTTCTATCTCTCTGTCTCTCGCTCTCTTTCTCTCTCTCTCTATCTCTGTCGCTCTCTCTCTGTTTCTCCCTCTCTCTCTCTCTGTCTCTCTCCCTCTCTCTGTGTTTCTCCCTCTCTTTCTCTGTCTCTCCCCCTCTCTCAACATCCGTCTCTCTTCCTATCCCTCTCTCTCTCTATCACTCTCGCTCTCTGTCTCCCTCTCTCTCTCTCTCCTGTTTCGTTCCATCTCTTGCTCTCTCTTTTTTTCTCTCTGTCCCCCCCACGCTCTCTCTCTCTCTGTCTCTCCCTCTGACACTCTATCTCTCTCTGTCTTTTTCTCCGTCCCTCTCTCTCTCTGTCTCTATCTCTCTCTGTCTCATTCACTCCCTATCTCTCTCTCTCTGTCTCATTCACTCCCTATCTCTCTCTCTCTGTCTCTCTGTCTCTCTCTCTCTCTGTCTCTCTCTCTATCCCTCTCTCTCTATCCCTCTCTCTCACTCCCTCTCTCTCGCTCTGTCTCACTGTCTCTGTGTCTCCGAGTTTCTCTCTGTCTCTCTGTATCTCTCTCCTGTCTCTTTTCATCTCTTTCTCTCTCTCGGTCTCTCTTTCTCTCTCACTGTCTCTCTCTCTCTGTCCCTCCCTCTGTTCCCCGCTCTCTCTCTCTGTCTCTCTCACTATTTCTGTCTCTCTCTCTCTCTCACTCTCCCTATCTCTCTCTATCCTTCTCTCTCTGTCTGTCTGTCTCTCTCTGACACTCTCTGCCTCTCTCTCTCTCTCTGTCACACTCACTCTCTCTGTCTCTCTCTCTCTCTCCCTCTCTGTCTTTCGTTCTCTCTCTGACTCTCTCTGTCTCTCTCTCTCTCCCTTTTTGTCTCTCACTCTCTGTGTGTGTCTCGCTCTCTCTCTCTGACCCTCTCTGACCCTCTCTGTCTCTCTCTCTCTGACTCTATCTGTCTCTCTCTCTCTCTTCCTCTCTGTCTCTCTCTCAGTCTCTCTCTCCCTGTCTAAGTGTCTCTCCCTCTCTGTCTCTCTCTGTCTGTATGTCTATCAATCCCTAAACTAATCCCACTGCCCTGCTCTCTCCCCATAGCCCTGTATCAATCCCTAAACTAATCCCACTGCCCCGCTCTCTCCCTATAGTCCTGCATCAATCCCCAAACTAATCCCACTGCCCCGCTCTCTCCCCATAGTCCTGTATCAATCGCAAACTAATCCCACTGCCCCGCTCTCTCCCCATAGTCCTGTATCAATCCCCAAACTAATCCCACTGCCCCGCTCTCTCCCCATAGTCCTGTATCAATCCCCAAACTAATCCCACTGCCCCGCTCTCTCCCCATAGTCCTGTATCAATCCCCAAACTAATCCCACTGCCCCGCTCTCTCCCCATAGTCCTGTATCAATCCCCAAACTAATCCCACTGCCCCGCTCTCTCCTCATAGCCCTGTATCAATCCCCAAACTAATCCCACTGCCCCGCTCTCTCCCCATAGTCCTGTATCAATCCCCAAACTAATCCCACTGCCCCGCTCTATCCCCATAGTCCTGTATCAATCCCAGAATCGATACAGAAAGTGAGACAGACAGAGAGAGAGAGAGAGACACACACACACACACACTCTCTCTCTCCCTCTCGCTCTCTCTCACTGTCTATCTCTCTGTCTCTCTCACTCTCTCTGTTCCTCTCTTTCACTCTGTCCCTCTCTCTGTCTCGCCCTATTTGTGACTCTCTCTCTCTCTCTCTCTCTGTCTCTCTCTCTCACTGTGTATCTCTCTTTCTCGCTCTTTCTCTCTCTCTGTCCCTCTCTCTGTTCCTCTCGCTCTCTCTCTCTCTCTCTCTCTCTCTCTTTCCCTCTCTCTGTCCTTCTACCTATCTCCCTCTCTCTCTCTGTGCCTCTCTCTCTCTCTGTCCTACAATCTCTATCTCTCTCTCTCTCTCTCTTTCCCTGTGTTTCTCTCTCTCTTTCTGTCTCTCTCCCTCTTTCTCCCTATCCCTCTCTCTCTCTATCCCCCTCTCTCTCTATCCCTCTCTTTCTCTCTCTGTCTCTCTCTCCTGCATTTTTCCATCACTCTCTCTCTCTGTCCCTCTCTCTGTCTTCCTCTCTCTATATATATATATAACTCTCTGTCTCTATCTCTCTCTCTCTATCTCTCTCACTCTCTCATTTTCTCACTCTCTGTCTATCTCTCTCTGTCTCTAACTCTCTGTCTCTCTGTCTCTCTCTCTCTCTTTCTCCGTTTCTTGCTCTCTCTCTCTGTCTCTCTGTCTCTCTCACTCACTCATTTTCTCTCTCTCTGTCTATCTCTCTCTGTCTCTAACTCTCTGTCCCTCTGTCTCTCTCTCTCTCTTTATCTGTTTCTCGCTCTCTCTCTCTGTCTCTCTCTGTCTGTCTCTCTCTCTCTCTGTGTCTCTGAGTTTCTCTCTCTGTCTCTCTCCTGTCTCTTTCCATCTTTCTCTCTCTCGCTCTGTCTCTCTCTCTATCTCTCTCTCACTGTCTCTCTCACTCTCTCTCTCTATCTATCTGTCTCTCTTTCTGTCGTCTCTCTCTCTGTCCCTCTCTCCCTATCTCTCTCTATCCCCCTTTCTCTCTGTCTGTTTCACTCTACCTCTCTCTGACACTCTCTGTCTCTCTCTGTCTCTCAGTCACACTCACTCTCTCTGTCTCTCTCTCTGCCTCGTTCTCTCGCTCTGTCTCTCTCTCTGACTTGTTCTCTCTGGCTCTCTCTCTCTCGCTCTGTCTTTCTCCTTCTCTCTCTGTCTCTCTCTCTCGCTCTGTCTCTCTCCTTCTCTCTCTGTCTGTCTCACTCCCTCTCTGTCTCTCTCTTCCTATCTCTCTCCATCCCTCTCTCCCACTCTCCTGTCTCTTTCCATCTCTCTCTTTCTCTCTGTCTTTCTATCTGTCTGTCTCTCTCTCTCTCTCTCTCTCTGTCCCTCTCTCTGTGTTTCTCTCTCTGTCTCTTTCCCTCTATCTCTCCTGTCTCTTTCCATCTCTCTCTCATTCTATCTCCCTTTCTCTTTCTCTGTCTCTGTCTCTCTCTCTCTGACAGCCTCGCTCTGTATCTCTCTCTCTCTATCTGTTTCTATCTCTCTGTCTCTCGCTCTCTTTCTCTCTCTCTCTATCTCTGTCTCTCTATCTGTCTCTCTCTCTGTTTCTCCCTCTCTCTCTCTCTCTGTCTCTCTCCCTCTCTCTGTGTTTCTCCCTCTCTTTCTCTGTCTCTCCCCCTCTCTCAACATCCGTCTCTCTTCCTATCCCTCTCTCTCTCTATCACTCTCGCTCTCTGTCTCTCTCTCTCTCTCCCTCTCTGTCTTTCGTTCTCTCTCTGACTCTCTCTGTCTCTCTCTCTCTCTCTCCCTTTCTGTCTCTCACTCTCTGTGTGTGTCTCGCTCTCTCTCTCTGACCTTCTCTGTCTCTCTGTCTCTCTCTCTCTGACTCTATCTGTCTCTCTCTCTCTCTTCCTAACTGTCTCTCTCTCAGTCTCTCTCTCCCTGTCTAAGTGTCTCTCCCTCTCTGTCTCTCTCTGTCTGTATGTCTATCAATCCCCAAACTAATCCCACTGCCCCGCTCTCTCCCCATAATCCTGTATCAATCCCCAAACTAATCCCACTGCCCCGCTCTCTCCCCATAGCCCTGTATCAATCCCCAAACTAATCCCACTGCCCCGCTCTCTCCCCATAGCCCTGTATCAATCCCCAAACTAATCCCACTGCCCCGCTCTCTCCCCATAGCCCTGTATCAATCCCCAAACTAATCCCACTGCCCCGCTCTCTCCCCATAGTCCTGTATCAATCCCAGAATCGATACAGAAAGTGAGACAGACAGAGAGAGAGAGAGACACACACACACACACTCTCTCTCCCTCTCGCTCTCTCTCACTGTCTCTCTCTCTGTCTCTCTCACTCTCCCTCTCTCTGTTCCTCTCTTTCACTCTGTCCCTCTCTCTGTCTCGCCCTATTTCTGTCTCACTCTCTCTGTCTCTCTGTCTCTCACTCTCACTCTGTATCTCTCTTTCTCGCTCTTTCTCTCTCTCTGTCCCTCTCTCTGTTCCACTCGCTCTCTCTCTCTCTCTCTCCCTCTCTCTTTCCCTCTCTCTGTCCTTCTCCCTATCTCCCTCTCTCTCTCTGTGCCTCTCTCTCTCTCTGTCCTACAATCTCTATCTCTCTGTCTCTCTCTCTCTCTCTCTCTCTTTCCCTGTGTTTGTCTCTTTCTTTCTGTCTCTCTCCCTCTTTCTCCCTATCCCTCTCTCTCTCTGTCCCCCTCTCTCTCTATCCCTCTCTTTCTCTCTCTGTCTCTCTCTCCTGCATTTTTCCATCT